>NC_081372.1:59059640-59359640 GCF_030684315.1 Stegostoma tigrinum
ACACCCCATCCCACACACACCCCATCCCACACACACGCACCCCACCTCACACACACGCACCCCTCCTCACACACTAACACCCCACCCCACACACACGCCCCCCACCCCACACACACGCACCCCATCCCACACACACGCATCCCACCCCACCCCACACACGCATCCCACCCCACCCCACACACGCATCCCACCCCACCCCACACACACACATACCCCACCCCACACACACACATACCCCACCCCACACACACACACACACACACCCAACCCCACCCCACCCACACACACCCGACCACACACACACACCCACCGCCACACACACACACCCACCGCCACACACACACACCCACCGCCACACACACACACACCCACCGCCACACACACACACACACACTGCCACACACACACACACCGCCACACACACACACCGCCACACACACACACCGCCACACACACACAACCACACACACAGACACACCGCCCCACACACACACACCGCCACACACACACACACCGCCCCACACACACACACCGCCCCACACACACAACCACACACACAGACACACCGCCCCACACACACACACACACACACACACACACACACACACACACACACACACACACACACAACCACACACACCGCCACACACACACACACACACACCGCCACACAGCCACACACACACACACACACCGCCACACACACACACACACACCGCCACACACACACACACACACACACCGCCCCACACACACACACACCGCCCCACACACACACACACCGCCCCACACACACACACACACACACACACACACACACACACCGCCACACAGCCACACACACACACACACACACACCGCCACACACACACACACACACCGCCACACACACACACACACTTCTAACCCTAGTAAAGCTCTCGAAAGGATTATGAAAAGCCAAACCAAGTATAAAATCTATGTATGCACCCAGAACCAGGAAGCTGGTGATGATGAGATTTGTTAAACACAGAGGATTGAGATAATCTTAAGAGGTGTGAAAATTTCTTAAATGCTCGTTCTGTCTTAAAGTAACTGGAAGCTTTAATATATTGTCAGCAGTCCCTCTGTGATTGACTCCAATAGTGATGAAAAATAGCTGCTTTTCACTGCTTCGTTTAATCCACTGCCTGTCGTACTTGTTGGAGGTATGAACAGTTGATACAAAACATTACTTTCTGGAAGGTGTCAAATTCATTTAGACTTGAACACATTGCTTCCACCAGCAATTACCCTGATTTGCCCTAAAATATTGCTCTGATGGAGATTTCAATCTCACGCACTTCATCAGCAGCTTGTGTCCTGTATGCTTGTATCAAGATACCTCAGTGCTGCATAAAAACAAAACTCTGCAGGGCACTGGAGATCTGAAATAAAACCACAAAGGGAAATTTCCGAAGAGGGGTTCTGGGTCCTCTTTTGTTTGTCATTTACATAAATGATTTGGATGAGAATGCAGAAGGCATGGTTAAGTAAGTCTGCAGACGACATCAAAATTGGTGACATTTTAGACATTGAAGAAGGCTTCCTAAGATTACAAAGGGATCTTGATCAAATGGGTCAATGGGCTGAAAAATGGCAGAAGGAATTCAATCTGGATAAATGCAAGGTGTCGCATTTTGGCTCAACAAACAAGGATAGGGCTTGTACAATTAATTGTAGGGCCTAGGCAAGTGTTGTAGAACAGAGGGACCTAGGGCTGCAGGTATATAATTCTTTAAATTTTGTGTCAAATATAAACAGGATGGTTAAAAAGGCATTTAGCACACTTGCTTTCATTGCTCAGTCCTTTCAGTGTAGGAGTTGGGAAGTTATGTTGAAATTGTACAGGACATTGGTGAGACCTCTTCTGGAATACCGCGTCCTATAACTGGGCAACCAGAACTGGAAGGATATTATAAAGCCGAAGGGGGTCTGAATGAGATTTACCAGAATGCTGTTCGGTAGAAAAGGTTTGAGTTATAAAGAAAGGCAGGATAGTGTGGGACATTTTCCACTGGAGTCCAGGAAGTTGACAGATGACCTGATAGAAGTTTATAAAATAATGAGAGGTACAAACAAAGTTAATGGTCGTTGTCTTTCCCTAAGATGGGGAATTTCAAGACTAGGGAGCACTAGGGGGCGAGAGGAGAGAGATTTAAAAAAGAGACAAATCTTTTACACAGAGGGTGGTTCAACATGTAGAATGAACTTACTGAGGAAGTGATGGGTGTGCATACAATTTCAACATTTAAAAGACATTTAGATAAGTACATAAATAGGAAAGGTAGGAGAGATATGGGCCAGGAGCAGGCACGTTGGACTAGTTTAGTTTCGGATTATGTTCAGCATTGACTGGTTGGACCAAAGGGTCTGTTTCCATGTTGTTTGACTATCATTCAGTCATATTAGATTGAAATGTTAGCTCCTTTTCTCTCTCTCCACAGATGCTGTCAAATATCGATCTGACTCCTACTCATCTCCTTAAATGTTGACCAACCTTCGAAGGATGTGTCCCTGGCTTTCCTATAGGTCTGGAGTTCCCAACCAAAGAACAAGGGTCTTCCATTCATAATGACAAATCTTAAAGAAACTCAGATTTAACAAAGTTAAACAGGTCAGTGTATAGAGACGAGTTTCAGTTAAGCAAACTGATAGCTGACAACTTAAGCTTATGGGGTAACAAAGTGTGGAGCTGCATGAACACAGCAGGCCAAGCAGCATCAGAGGAGCAGGAAGGGTTCTTCAGAAAGGGTTTAGGCCTGAAATGTCAGCCTTCCTGCTCCTCTGATGCTGCTTGGCCTGCTGTGTTCATCCAGCTCCACACTTTGTTATCTCAGATTCACCAGCATCTGCAGTTCCTACACTCTCTGAAGCTTATGGGCCTGTTTGTCTCCATTCAGATGTCTGTGTGACAATGGGGGCCGTTCCATCTCAACACATGCAGAGTCTCACACACCCTCTCTGCCCTTCTGCCACGGGGTCCCATTGTATATTCCATCACTTTAACACCTGCCTCAGTACCATGCTCCAACACTGTTCCCTCAAAGCCCAGGCAGCTGGACACAGTGGCTCTGCTCTTAATATCATAGAAACCCTAAACTGTGGCAAGAGGCCATTTGGCCCATCGAGTCCACAGTGAACTTCTGAAAAGCATCCCACCCCTGATATTCCCATAACCCCACATTTCTCATGGCTGCACCTAATTCACGGACAATTTAGCGTGGCCAACCCACCCTAACCTGCACACCTTTGGGCTGTGGGAGGAAACTAGGGCACCCGGAGAAAACCCCCGCAGACACGGGGGGAATGTGCAAACTCCACACAGATAGTCACCCGAGGCGGGAATCGAACCCTGGTCCCTTGTGCCGTGAAGCAGCAGTGCTAACCACTGAGTCTCTGTGCCACGCTCCCTGTACCATCTTAGTGGGAGGTATCACCAACAGCAAAGAAAATTCATTCAGTCCAACTATCCCATGACTATTGAAACCAGGCATTGGTTATTGCAGGGTCAAGTACATATCAGTTCAATTTGTGATTTGGACCTATTGTCCTATTGTTCTTCACACAGTCACAATGGTCAGTCAAATGAAGGGGCAAGGAAACAGCAGTCAGCTGCAGGGAGGTATGCTGGGGACACGCAGTGACTGTGGTGTCTCCAGCCCCCCCAAACCTTGTGGGATGTGGGCATCTCTTTAGCTCAAGTATTTATTGTCCAGAGGGCAGTTCAGGGTCAACCACATTGCAGTTGCTCTGGAGTCACATGTGAGCCACACTGGGTACGGAGGGCAGATTTACACCCCTAAAGGGCATTAGTTAACCACATCAAGTTTTACGTGGATTATTACATGATTACACAGTTTCCATCATTATTACAGACTTTTATTGAAATCTCTTTTCGCCATCAGACATGACCAAAGACCAGGTTTTGGATTACAGGGCAAGTGACATTCCCATGACACCACTGTCTCCTGCAACGACATCAGCAGTTAGTGATACTACCTAAATAAAACAGATTGCAATTCCATTTAAATATTCTGCATTGTCTAATTTCCCCATTGTTTTACCTCCAATTCTCTTCTAAGCATTGATCTGCACTGCAGTATAGTTATAACAGTGTTGGTTTTGCGTTGCTACAAAACTGCCTCTGTTGCTATGACCTGAATGGCAGTAACTCTTGCTATACCAAGGAGTCCATCTATTGTCAGCCCTCAGTTAGGATTTCAAAATCCCAAAATTTTCCTGGAGTTGGTCAGAATAAACCATTAATCTAGGCACTGTCACAAGAGCTTTAGGAATAGAATTCATACAGGACATGAAATAAATTGCATTATTTTGACTTTGTGTCCACTTGTTAACTTGTTGCAAAACAATTGCAGATTGGGGAAGATGCAGTTTGACTGTCAAAATGAGGACTGGTTAAAATGCAGAGTGAGGTAGTTTGAGGTGATGAGGCAGGGAGGGTGTCAGGTAATTGAGAGCAAGAGAGGGTAGGGCTGATGGAGGGTTAACTGGGACTATAGGCAGTGCTGAAACAGTAGCAGCAGTAAGATGGTGAGTAAGGGATAGCTTCTGATTATAAATAGTGCTGTGTTACACTTCCCTGACTGTCCTGTAGTCCAACTGTCAGTGGGTTTGTCCCTCACTATCTGCTCCTGCAGACTGAACCATAACACAGGGTTTCAGCCTCAAACACAGCACAGCAGCTTAGGCTACACCAAAGGACACTTCATCATCTCCCACACCAACAATGGTGCTGGCCCCTGGAGTGAGACGGAGTTCAATGGTTTGCTTCATGACTTTGTGGTGACTAGGGTGGCTCAGTGACTAGCCCTGCTGTCCCACAGCACTTGGGTTCAATCTCACCCTCGGGTGACTGCCTGTGTGGAGCTTGCACATTCTCCCCGTGTCTGTGTGGGTTCCTGCTGGGTGCTCTGGTCTCCTCCCACAGTCTAAGGATGTGCAGGTTAGGCAGCTTGGCCACGCTAAATTACCCACAGTGTTCAGGGGTGTGTAGGTAAGGGTGTGTATTAGCCAGGCGAATGCAGGGTCACTAGGGTAGTGAGTGGGCCTGAGTGGGATGCTCTGCAGTAGATTGGTGCGGACTTGTTGGGCTGGACAGCCCATTTTCACACTGTATGGATTTGAAGTGCCTAAGGTGACACCATCTTCCAGCTCTAAAAGCCTTAATAACCCATTGGCCATTTGGTGTCTATGCATAAATGATGGGGGAGTGATTATAATTATCATTCCCTCCCTATCGCCTCCTAAAGGAGGATGTTTCCTTGCTGAGCAACAGTTTACAGGGCTGCAGATAACATCTAGCTCCTGACTGACCTGAAGGGGAAAGGATTAACTGAGTAAGACCGAGGCTTAAAGGGTTTAATTGTGAGGACAAACCTCATAAACTTGGCTTGAATGTAGCAGGTTGAAGGGTGATTTCATATTATTAAAAATTTAAAAAGAGTAAACCAGAGAAACTACTTCATCTAAGTTGTGGAAATGTGAAACACTGTCACCCATTGCTATTGATTTGGAGCTGGTTCTGAGGGAGCTGGATCAGTGTCAAGGACTTTCCACATGTAAATGAAGGGTGATTCGGTGACAGGATAGCATCCTCGGTGGAGTTTGTTCGACCATGAATACTGACAGCCTTTGACAGGCAGTTATAGTCTTTTTTAATCTGACACTGCGGCAGCAATCTGGTGCACAGAGCTTGCTTCATTTATTCCTTCCCATAACTCAATGGTACTGCAGCCAGAATCCCACCTCAAACTGCCTGGTGCACAGAGCTTGCTTCATTTATTCCTTCCCATAACTCAATGGTACTGCAGCCAGAATCCCACCTCAAACTGCCTGGATCACCACAAACACAGGCCCCCTTTATTGTGGGTACCATAGGTTAGTCACTAGACAAAACTCATGGGCAGTGATGGAGACCCCCCACTATAATCATAGAATCTTCACCCTGTGGAAGCAGGCCATTCAGCACTTTGCAACTCCCTGAAGGGCATCCCACTCAGACCCACACCATCCCATCCCTATAACCCTGCATTTCCCATGGCCAATCCACCCAACATGCACATCTTTAGACCATGGGAGGAAACCACAGCACCCAGAAAATACCCATACTGATACAGGGATATTGTGCAAACGGTGACCCAATGGTGGAACTGAACCCAGATCCATGGCTCCAAGAAGCAGCAGTGCTAACCACTGAGCCACCATGCCACGCCTCATGTAGGGGGCATTACTGGCTTAATGAAGATGCTCCCACTATAAAGCATCACTCTGCCAGAAATAAACAACAATGCTGCAGTATAATCTACAACTGCATTGAAATAAACCTGTACTGTATTGGTATTGATAAAAATCGAGAAACTTGCCCTTCTCCTCCTTGGTTTTCATGATCAAAGTACAAAACCATGGAGAGGGAATGCACAAAGGACCGTCACCGAGGGTAAGCCTTTCAAACAGTCAGCTTGCACCCCTCCTCCCACCCACCATCACCACCAGCAGATACTTAAAGAAGCATAACAGGAAATTCACTCAAAGAATGCCACATGTTTGGAGTTTTAATAAGGCCCTGGAATGTAGATTGGAGAGGAATTTGAATCAAAAGCATTAGTGTGACATCAGCTCGATTGAATTTAGATCTGACAGGCAGCTGAGCAATGTATCCATATGGTGGTTATTGTATTTTTAATGTAACTCATCAGTCTTTTTTTATATTAACCCTGTTTTAACCAGGAGAACATTCAACATAAAGAAACAGAATTGAGAATAAGCTATTCAGTCCTTCCAACCTGCTCCACCATTCAATGAACCCATGGCTGGTCACCTTCCCATTCTTCCCCCTTACCACCCTTGGGATCCTGAAATATTGGGACTGTATGTGGTGCCTCGGATCTACAAACACTCTTGGTGAGAAAAGATTTCCTCACCTCAGCCCTAAACGATTGATTGTGAGGAGGCAATGGCCTAGTAGTAATACTATCACTGGTCTGTTGGTCCAGAGACCCACATAATGTCCTGAGATTTGACACCCACCACAGTATGTGAATTCAAAAAAGATCTGGAATTAAGAATCTACTGATGGCCATTAGTTGATTGCCGGAGAAAATAATGTCCTAAAATAATGTCCATTAGGGAAGTAAACTGCCATCCTTACCTGGTCTGGCCTACATGTGACTTCAGACCCACAGCAATGTGGGTTTTAACTACCCTCTGGGCAGTTAGGGATGGAAATAAATGCTGACCCAGTCAGTCAATGATACACACATCCCATGAATGGATATATAAACATCCTTTATTACGAGATTGTGATCCCACAAGATCTCCACCCTTATTCAGGGGAAACATCCTTCCAGCAATGGAACTGTTACACCTTTACAGATTTTACATCTTTCAATTAATTCTTCCCCTCATTCTTCCAAATTTGAGGAAATATAGTCGTACATCTATTCAACCCATCCTCTCATTCAAGGAATCAGCCCAGTGAATCTTCCTTTCAACTCCTCTAAAAACAAATTCATAGTTCCTGAGATGAGGTAGTCAACACGGTCCATTGTATTTCAGATATGGATTCACCAAGACCCTGCAAAGCCCACGGCATCTCAGACGGTTCAGCTGCAGACTAGACAATACGAGAGGTTGGAAGAATCAGAGTGATCAGAAATTCAGCAGGGGAGTCGGACAGGTGTACCTGCAATCTCAAACGTGAATCTGGGAGGGTGTGTTCCCTACCTGGTGTCAGGGTCAAGGATGACTCTGAGCAGCTGCTGAGCACCCTAGGGATGGAGGCGAATCGGTCAACAACATGAGCAAAGATGAGCTCCTTCAGTCAGGATTTAGGGAGATAGGTAGAAAATTCACAAGCAGGATCTCTGACATAATAATCTCCCGATGCCCTCAAGGTCCACATGCTGATGAGTAGAGGGTTGGGTCATCAGATCGATGAATGTGTGGGTGGAAGGGGCTTTCGTCTCTTCGGGCATTGGGACCAGTTTTGAAGGAGGTGAGACACAGGACAGGCCAGACAGGACAAAACCAGGGTCAATGTCCTGGTGGATTAGTCAGGTGAGCAGAGAAGTAGCAAACAGAATTCAACCCAGCAGTCAAGTGAGGCAAAGGAATATACAAGTAATTGAGGGGTGTAGAATTAGTGAGGGCCATTGGAGTGAATTTCCACAGAGGTCTGAAAGTAAAACGATAGGTTAATAAGGCGATTAAGAAGGAACCCTCGCATTTATTGTCGAGGTATGAAGCAGAACAGCAAGAAACGTATGCTGGAATTGTGTACAACACCAGTTAGGTCACACCTGAGCACAGTGTGCAGCTCTGACCACAGCATTACAGAAAGGACACCATGCCCTGGAGAGGGCACAGAGATGATTTACAGGGGTGTGTCAGTGCTGGAAAATTGCAGCTGTGAGTTCTAAAAGCATTCTTCTTGGAGCAGAAGAGACTGTTATAGAGTCAGAGATATATAGCACAGGAACAGGCCCTTCATCCAACTCCCCCTTGCCAATCTGATATCCTATATAAATCTAGTCCCATTTGTCAGCATTTGGCTCATATCCCTCTAAACCCTTTCTATTCATATGCCCATGAAGATGCCAGTTAAATGTTATAATCGCACCAGCCTCCACCACTTCCTCTGGCAGCTCATTCCATACATGCTCCACACTCTGGGTGAAGAAGTTGCCCCGTAGCTCCCTTTTATATCTTTCTCCTCTCATCTTAAACCTGTGCCCCCTAGTTTTGTACTCCCCCACCCCAGGAAAAAGACCATGGCTATTCACCCTATCCATGCCCCTCATGATTTTATAAGCCTCTATAACTCTCTGGCATAGAACTCTCAGCCTCCAACACTCCAGGGAAAATAGCCCTAGCCAATCAGCCTCTCCCTAGGACTCAAATCCTCCAAGCTCGATGGGACATCTGATTAGATGGCACAGTGATTAACACAAGACCAGGGACCTAGGTTCGATTCCACCCTCGGGCAACTGTCTGTGTAGAGTTTGCACATTCTCCCTGTGTCTGCGTGGGTTTCCTCCGACAGTCCAAAGATGTGCAGGTTGGGTGAACTGGCCACGCTAAATTGCCCGTAGTGCTCAGAGATGTGTAGATTAGGTGGGTTATAGGGGGATGGGTCTGGGTGGGATGCTCTGAGGATTGGTGTGGACTTGATGGGTTGAAGGCCTTGTTTCCATACTGTAGGGATTCTATTTAATTGTGAGGGGCTTGGACAGTGTGAATGGGAATGGGCCTGTTTTCCTTTGCAGAGAGATCAGGGAAGGGAGCTAGAGGTTTACAAAGTTTAGTAGAAAGGTTAGAGGGGAGGTGAGCAAAGACATATTCACCCAGGGTGTGATAGGGGTCTGGCATACGCAATCTTAAAGGACGGCAGAGGTAGAAGCTCTCGGCACTAAGATATGCAACTTAATTACCCAAACCTGCACCTCTACAATCCAAATGCCAGAGAGTGGGACTAGGCTGAGTGGTTCATTTTACATCCTGTGTAAACACAATGGTCATCATGGCCTCTTTCTGTGCCAGACATTTTCTGCGATTCTATATAATTGACATAAGATCTTTGTACTCTATAGTCCAACATTTATGTTGCACCTCTCTGTGACTCATGTACAATAGACATTCAAGCGCTCGTGAATACCAATTTGTGCCGGTTTTTGATCATTCAGGAGAAATTTCTCCCTTTCTGTTTCTCCATTCAGGAATAGAGTGTGTGCTTGTTTTAGGCCACACCAGGCACTGAAATCTTGAGTCTTGAGTTGCATTTGGTGGGCAGGCACAAAGTCAAAAACCAGGCCACCATCACCTCAGGAATGAATGGCAGAGGGTAGATCCAGTGAGGAGCTGAGTCAAGGTCGACCAATGTACAAACTCCAGATGGCCTCAGCTCTGTGCAATGAGAGCCAGGGACTCCACTCGCAGTGTTCCATGGCTGGGACACACAGATGACAGCAGGATTCAGATTAGCTGCAATGGCCTGGGTGAGCACATATCCCATTGGAACATCCATCCACAGATTCATGGGAACACCACGACTGTCCTTTTGTTAGCTCATGAGACATGGGCATCAGTGCCCATACCAGCACTTATTACCCATCCCGACTTGACCTTGTATAGGTGATGGAGAGTTGCTTTCTTAAACCAGGGCAATCCATTTGGTGTTAGAATAGCAGGCTTTGGGGGCCAAATACCTAACTCCTACTTCTAGTTCATGTCAATTTCTATCATGAAGGTAATTTTTAAAATTCGTTGAAGGGACGTGGGCATCACTGATGATTCAGCAGTTATTGCCCTGTCCCTCGTTCCCCTCGAGTAGGTGAGGTGAGCTGCCTTCTTGAACCACTGAAGTCCATGTGCTATGGGTTGAACCACAATACCCCAAGGGAAGAAATTCCAGGATTTTGACCTGGCGACAGTGAAAGAATGAAGGCGTATTTCCAAGTCTGCACGGTGAGTGGTTTGGAGGGGAACTTGCAGGGCGTAGTGTTCCCATATATCTGCCGCCCTTGGCCTTCTGGATGGAAATGGTCATGGATTTTGGAAGTGTATTCGATAGGCCTGTTATTTTCTGCAGTGCAACTTGTAGCTGGTACACACTGCTGCTTCTGAGCGTCGGTGCTGGAGGGAGTGGATGCTTGTGGAACTAATGCCAATCAAATGGGCTGCTTTGTCCTGGGCCAAGCTTCTTGTGTGTTGTGGGCAATGTTCAACACAGCGCAGCCCTGGCCGCCCTCACGCAGACACCCACAGCGCAGCCCTGGCCGCCCTCACGCAGACACCCACAGCGCAGCCCTGGCCGCCCTCACGCAGACACCCACAGCGCAGCCCCGGCCGCCCTCACGCAGACACCCACAGCCCAGCCCCGGCCGCCCTCACGCAGACACCCACAGCCCAGTCCCGGCCGCCCTCACGCAGACACCCACAGCGCAGCCCTGGCCACCCTCACACAGACACCCACAGCGCAGTCCTGACCACCCCCACACAGACACCCACAGCACAGCCCTGACCACCCTCACAAGCCTAAGTGTGTACAGTAGCCTCATCATCACTCTATATTGCAGCCAGGGGCCTTTGCAGTGATATCATTTAGTCCAGGAACAGGACAATGGACTGGATTGCTTCAGTTTGATAATTACTAGTCTCACTTGGTAAGATAGCAGCAAGTATACAACTATAAGAAGAGGTTTTACTTTGATTCTTAATTTTTAATATCTCAAAATGGTTTGAATTCACAGTCACACACCCGCAGAAATTTTCCCTCTGTCCATTCATTAGAGAGAGAGAGCCTTAAAATAAACATCTTGCCATCTCCACTTAATGGGATTAGTGCTTAGAACCCTTGACTAATTGAATTCTGCCTCATTACATTGAAAAAAAACACAAAATCCATACAGCGTGGAAGCTGGCCATTCAGCCCATCTTGTGCATGCCAATCCTCCGAAGTGCATCCCACCCAGACCCAACACCCCTATCCTATCCCAGTAACCTTGCATTCCCCATGGCTAATCCGCTTAACCTGCATATCTTTGAATTGTAGGGGGAAACCCGGAGGAAACCCACACAGACACTGGGAGAATGCACAAACTTCACTCAGTCACCTGAGGGTGGAATTGAACCCAGGTCCCAGACACTGTGCTAACCACTGTACCACCCAGCTATGTATCAAAGCCAGCTGGGTCTCAGAGCCAGATAAGTTTCAGGAGTCATTTCCCCAAAGCTCGAGGAACACACATGGTGCTGGATAGGGTCAGGCTACATGATGCATTTCAATGGGTTGGGGACCTCTCCTTGACGAAATGTCTAAGAGACAGGCCTGAGTGTCCAAAGTTATCTTGCTCAACTCAATTCAGGACAAGAGTTAATAGGAGGAATGTGGCCATGCTTCATGTGCAATTGTAGGATTGAGGCCTGCAGCAGAGGGAGAGGACAGTTGTAACTGAGACAGAGACTGGGAAATTCAACTAGCTTCCTAAAGTCCCCGTATCCAGGGAATCCGTGCAACACAGTCTTTGTCCAAATTTAGGATGCAGAGAGACTAAAAACAACAATCAGAAATCAAACTGTAAAGGACAAAACAGAGAAAAATCAACAGAATATGGAGGTTTTTTTTCTGTTTGCTGACTTGTCATTTATAAAATGTTGCTAAAATTCTTTGGAACTGTAACTATCCCAGCCTGCTATCTTTTATGGTCGTTTCAGTTTATTTTAATTTTGGGAATGTCTGAAAGATCTCAAAGCATCTTTCCCACAAAGGCTAAACTTCCATTTGGTAATAGTCATATTTTTACAATAACTGTACAAAGAAAATAATTCTAATTATTTTATATGCCACATTTCATGATCGCAGGATATCTCAAAACATTTTTCAGCCTTTTTAAGTGGTTGGAGTTATAGTTACTGATGTAGTGTAGGAAGAACGGCATGTAGAAGCAAGAGCAAATGGGAAGGGAATTGTAATTCATTGAACATTTGTAAGCACATACAGATCTACTTGGGTGTGTTTTGTTCTAAAATAATGAGCAGAATCTGATGGAGGGAGGGGTCCCTGTCATTGGCTGGAGACAATTCCACATTCTCTCATTTTGGCAAGGTCTATACAACTTGTTCAATTTAGGCATTTGCCAAGACAGCAGCAGGCCATCCCCTGAGATCGAGGACCCCAGAGGTCCGCACTCCTGCCATCCAACAGAGCTTGAACTTGACTCCTAGTATTGATACTTTGGCATGAAGGGCCTTAATCTGTTTTATCAAAACTCTGGCTCACAGTTCTATTGAACATGAGCACCACTGGGGAACCAGTGGCTACTGTCAATATAGCACCCAGCCAAGATCCATGTTCAAGTTCATCAGCGAACCCAGGCCAGAGGTGAACGATAGTAGGAAGGGTCACAGCAGGTCAGCAAGAGGTTGGTTCTGAGTGGGTTTGCCACCCTCCTTCCTGAAAGCGCTAGGTCCCTTGATCACTGTCACCTTGCTCAGGAGTTCAGCTTTTTGGCTCATCTTTAGAGCAAGGCTGTGATGGGACTGGAAATGAGTGGACCTGGAAGAACTCAATCTGAGTGTGGGGGAGAGAACTACTTGTAAGTTAGTACCACTTGATAGCAGCATTCCTGATACTTTGCAGACATTTGAGAGTAGGCAGCTGGAGGTTAGTCAACACAGTGTGGAGCAGGAGGAACACCGGCAGTGTCAGTGCAACAGGAAAGTTGATATTTCAGGTCAGGAGCCTTCATCACATTGCCACTGTACTGCTGTCTCTGCTAGACCATTCAGCATTTGCAGCATAATGGTGGCTCAGTGGTTAGTACTGCTGCCTCACTGTGCCAGGGACCCACGTTCAATTCCATTGTTGGGTGACTGTGTGGAATTTGTCATTCTCCCATGTACACAGATTTCCTCCCATAGTCCAAAGATGTGCAGGTTGGCTGGATTGGCAGTGCTAAATTCCCATAGTGTTCAGAAATGTGCAGGCTAGTTGGGTTAGCCATGGGAAATGCAGGGTTACAGGGATAGGGTGGTTGTGGGGTCCTGGATGAGATGCTTTTTGGAGGAGTGATATGGACCAAATGGCCTGCTTCCACACTGTGGGGATTCTATTTGAAATCTGAGCTCTGAACATCAGGCACATATTAGAAACTGTCAGAGCACAGTGGCATGCAACATTGCTGCATGCCTTTCTGGTGCTTTTTTTAAAATTCAACATCCTACCCCACACTCCAAGATGGAGTGATTAGGGTGGGGAGGGGTGGCAGGGTGTGGAGAAGTGTTTACCATCAAACCAACCTCCAACCTCTGCCGTGAAACCAACAGACCTTAAACCTCATTTGTTTAAACAGAATCAGGACCTTTGGTAACTGTTGCTCAATTACTTGAGGACAGGCATTTTATGGAATGGTTTCCTTTTAAGAACATAGTAAAAGTAATGTTTTCTTTTGCCAAATTAAATTGGCTCTTGTAAAATGCTCTATAACATGATTTCAAGAGAGGGTAGAGTTTTTCTTTCAGCCCACTGAAATTGATAATAAAGATTTTGGTAATAAATAGCAAGGGGAGCAAGATTTGTTGTCTAGAAATGCTGAGCACTTTAGATCTATTCAGGTTCTAGGATCCAGAGAATGCTCTTGAGGAATCCAAACGCAGTTAAATTATTGACCATGGATAAGTCCCGACAATCCGATCTGAACTCAATCTTGGATCTCCAATGGGCACTCAGGCATAATACCATGAGATAATGAAAGACAAGCATTGAAAAGGTTTAATTGAAGTTTTAAAATTTGTTTGGATGGTTAAGTTTCCACTAGGGCTCGTGAGTGAGATGGCAAGCTTTTATTATGGGGTGTGTAAAGCAGATTAGGAGCGATTACAGGTAAATGGTAAAAACCGGGAAATGGCAGCACCAAATTGGATCAGTAGTCATTCTCTGTAGTGATGGTGGATGAACTTCAGATAGCTGAGCTGAAGAGGAAAAGCAATGTGTAAATGTACCTCTGGGGAACATAAGTGACCAGTGTGGTATCACCTTCAAATCTACTTTGGAAGGAACTAAAATGGGCTAAATTTTAAAACAGGTGCAGGAATTGAGAGGTGTGAGGATTTATATATTCAAATCTTTAAAATTGGCAGGACAGTTGAGACAGCTGTTAAGAAAACAGCGCACAGGCTCCTGAACTTTAGAAATAAAGAGTACAAAAACAAGGAAGCAGTGGTAAATTTTTATAAACACTGTTTAGGCCCTGGCTGGAATAGGGACTGCAATTCGGGGTCCCACACTTTAGGAACTCGGAGATAGATATTCAGGGGGTTGTACAGTGAGGGAAGCTCTTAAGTGAAGAGGTGAAGGAAGGTGAGAGTGTTCATCTTCCAGCAGAGAAGAGAGATTGATAGAAGTGTCTAAAATTACAAGTGACTTTGATAGACTAAAGGGTAGATAACAAGGGGATTTAAGATAATTGGCAAAGGAACAAGGGGTGAAATGAGAAACGCTTTCAGTGTGTTGTGATCTGGCATGCATTGCATTAGGAATACAATACAAGCACTTGTAGCAAGAAATTAGATAATTACTTGCTGAACAATAACTAGCGAGACTATAGGGAACAAGCATATTTAGTTTGGGAGGAAACCAAGCAGCTTGGCCTAAACCAACATTGTTGATTTCTAGGGCTAGAGTTATTTCTGCATTAACTGGGTCAGAGAAGTTACTCGACACCTCAGGAGCAAGTGGGACACCTCAGGAGCAAGTGGGACTTGAATCCAGGCCTCCCAGCTCCAAGGTGAGGGCACCATAAGAGCCCCTTGCCATTGGGTTCATGCCCACTGTCACCTAAACAGCTCTAACCATCTACAAACAAAATGCAGCTATGAAAAGATGTAAGTTTAAATTAACGACATTGCTCACCATGCTCTGATGGTGAGATCATTTGAGCAAACTGTTAGTTGTCTGTATCCATCAGTAGGATCCCAGGCTTATGGCTTGTGTTTGTACAAAGTGAATTGCTCAAAGCCATTCAGCACCAGAGCTGGTCCAATTGGACACAGCTCCCCAGCTTTTATCAGCTGGAATGTCCACATCGACTCTTCATCTGGATGTCACATTGTATCAAGCAGCTCAGGACCAACTTGTGGTGGAACATCAGTGTGTCTGATCCCACTCTAGAAGGTTGTGTGTTCAGATGGACTCCAATTACACTTCTTATTGCCATGGAAAGGCGGCCAACATCACAGACCCCTCCCACCCCTGTAATGCTCTCCTACAACCTCTTCCGTCAGGCAGAGGATACAGAAGCCTGAGCACACGCACCAACAGGTTCAATAACAGCTTCTTCTGTGCTTTTGTTAGACTGACGAATGGGCCTCTCTTAACTTCAAATGATGTTGATCTTCCTAATGTTGATCTTGCTCTGTTGCACCTCCTATGCAGCTATAACTTTGTTTGCCTTGCTCTGTCAAAGCCACCTATGATCTTTAGGTAATAAAATGTGAGGCTGGATGAACACAGCAGGCCCAGCAGCATCTCAGGAGCACAAAAGCTGATGTTTCGGGCCTAGACCCTTCATCAGAGAGGGGGATGGGTTGTGGGTTCTGGAATAAATAGGGAGCGAGGGGGAGGCGGACCGAAGATGGAGAGAAAAGAAGATAGGTGGAGAGGAGAGTATAGGCGGGGAGGTAGGGAGGGGATAGGTCAGTCCAGGGAAGACGGACAGGTCAAGGAGGTGGGATGAGGTTAGTAGGTAGGAGATGGAGGTGCGGCTTGGGGTGGGAGGAAGGGATGGGTGAGAGGAAGAACAGGTTAGGGAGGCAGAGACAGGTTGGACTGGTTTTGGGATGCAGTGGGTGGAGGGGAAGAGCTGGGCTGGTTGTGTGGTGCGGTGGGGGGAGGGGACGAACTGGGCTGGATCTGTAGGTGAGAGATAATGGGAACTGCAGATGCTGGAGATTCCAAGATAATAAAATGTGAGGCTGGATGAACACAGCAGGCCAAGCAGCATCTCAGGAGCACAAAAGCTGACGTTTCGGGCCTAGACCCTTCATCAGAGAGGGGGATGGGGGGAGGGAACTGGAATAAATAGGGAGAGAGGGGGAGGCGGACCGAAGATGGAGAGTAAAGAAGATAGGTGGACAGGGTGTAGGTGGGGAGGTAGGGAGGGGATAGGTCAGTCCAGGGAAGACGGACAGGTCAAGGAGGTGGGATGAGGTTAGTAGGTAGCTGGGGGTGCGGCTTGGGGTGGGAGGAAGGGATGGGTGAGAGGAAGAACCGGTTAGGGAGGCAGAGACAGGTTGGACTGGTTTTGGGATGCAGTGGGTGGGGGGGAAGAGCTGGGCTGGTTGTGTGGTGCAGTCGGGGGAGGGGATGAACTGGGCTGGTTTAGGGATGCAGTGGGGGAAGGGGAGATTTTGAAACTGGTGAAGTCCACATTGATACCATATGGCTGCAGGGTTCCCAGGCGGAATATGAGTTGCTGTTCCTGCAACCTTCGGGTGGCATCATTGTGGCAGTGCAGGAGGCCCATGATGGACATGTCATCAAGAGAATGGGAGGGGGAGTGGAAATGGTTTGCGACTGGGAGGTGCAGTTGTTTGTTGCGAACTGAGCGGAGGTGTTCTGCAAAGCGGTCCCCAAGCCTCCGCTTGGTTTCCCCAATGTAGAGAAAGCCGCACCGGGTACAGTGGATGCAGTATACCACATTGGCAGATGTGCAGGTGAACCTCTGCTTAATGTGGAATGTCATCTTGGGGCCTGGGATGGGGGTGAGGGAGGAGGTGTGGGGACAAGTGTAGCATTTCCTGCGGTTGCAGGGGAAGGTGCCGGGTGTGGTGGGGTTGGAGGGCAGTGTGGAGCGAACAAGGGAGTCACGGAGAGAGTGGTCTCTCCGGAAAGCAGACAGGGGTGGGGATGGAAAAATGTCTTGGGTGGTGGGGTCGGTTCTTCCTCTCACCCATCCCTTCCTCCCACCCCAAGCCGCACCCCCAGCTACCTACTAACCTCATCCCACCTCCTTGACCTGTCCGTCTTCCCTGGACTGACCTATCCCCTCCCTACCTCCCCACCTACACCCTCTCCACCTATCTTCTTTACTCTCCATCTTCGGTCCGCCTCCCCCTCTCTCCCTATTTATTCCAGTTCCCTCCCCCCATCCCCCTCTCTGATGAAGGGTCTAGGCCCGAAACGTCAGCTTTTGTGCTCCTGAGATGCTGCTTGGCCTGCTGTGTTCATCCAGCCTCACATTTTATTATCCTGGATCTGTAGGTCCTTGTTTGCTATGATCTGCCTGTACTGCTCACAAAACAAAAAACTTTTCACTTTACTTAGGTACATTTGACTATAGTAAATCGAATCAATCAACTCAAAATCACATCAGGCTCAGGGATTGTGTACGAGGTCCCTGCAATGTATTGGTTTCCCTGGACGAGAAGGTTTAAGTCCCAGCTATTTCAAAGGTGTGTTACATCATGTTCGAACAGTCCTATTATGAACAGCTACAAGACACTACATAGGGCCTGAGTGCTGTGTGAGGGCTAAATGAGATACCAACAAATACATTGAAAACAGGAGTAGGCCCTTTGGCCTGCTCTGCCGTTCAATATGATCATGGCTAATCCAACTCAATACCCCTGTTCCCTCTTCCCCCATATCTTTTGATCCCTTTAGCCCTAAGAACATTTCTACTCCTTCCTGAAAACACTCTATATTTTGGCCTCAACCACTTTCTGTGGCAGAGAATTCCACAGGCTCATGACTCTCTGGATAAAGACATTTCTTCTCATCTCAAACCTAAATGTCCTTCCCTGTACCCTTAAACTGTGACCCCTGGTTCTGAATAATTTTACACTGTGTAATCCCGGTTCTGAAAATACTGAGTAAGACTGAGATATTGTTCCAAGACTGAGATGCACCAACTATGAATTGTTACAGATACCCTCAGGAGAAGAGACTGGAAAAATGGGAGAGGGGGCCTTCAGATCACATCCTCAGTTCATCCTTTTATACCAGTTCCAGTGATGTTTGACATTGTAGCCGCAAAATGATCATTGTAGATGTTGACCGAGTGACACTAGGGAGCCCAGCGCTGTAACCAACAATCAGGAATTAGTGTAACTGATTAACAGGACCAGCAAACATACCGAGTGAAGGTGTCTCAATTATCCTGAAGTGTGATCTGCGGCCAAATAAACAAAGTGATCTGGGATCAGAAAAGATCTTTCAGAACTGTGCAGGAAAGCAATTTGACATAGCCCAGGAATCCAGGGGGTGTACCCAACAGTGAGCTTCTTCAAGTTCACTCTGTGCCTATCTGAACAGACCAACGTTCCTCTGGGAAATGTAAAAGGACAATTCCACAGTGCGTGCTGATCAAATGAATTCATACAGCAAATGGGAGCAAAAAGACTGAACAACTCTGCGTTAACTGAGCACTGGGTTATAAAGAGGATACTTACGACCAGCGATGGTTTTTAAGTTGCATCAAGGAAATTTTCTTGCGATCAGCCTCTTTTAGGTTGCTCCTGTCACAGTCTTGGTCATGCCTTACACACAGATTGCTGTCTGCAATCAGCACAATCAAAATACAGATTATCCAGTCACTGACTGGTTTTTCGGGCCTTGTTATACAAAAATTGGTCACACTTGCCCACAAAAAAGTTCAACTTCAAAAGTGAATCTTTGCTTGTAAATTGTTCCAAGAGCACACCATGGATATGACAATCCAATACATAACAGTAACCCATCCTTGAGATTTTACTGGGATTGGACCTCACCCAAGCCCATTTATCATCAGGCTGTATGACACAGGTAATGCAATACTCAGTTTAACAGCTTTTATCAGCACTTACAAAGTTACTGTTCAAATTGGCTACACAAAGTTATTAGTTGCAGCATGACAGCAACATTCGGCCCAACATTTGGAAAACCACAAACATGTAACTAACAGAATGAAGCGCCTACATTGGTGTAGCCCCTTTCAATGCCTCATGCAACCGCAAACTGCATTACAGCCAGTGATAAGCTTTCTGAGTTTAATCACTATTTGAATGTAGGAACCTGCAGCAGCAAATTCAGCAAGATTCCACAAGCAGCAACAGGGACTGACTGATGACATATCTTAATAATGACAGACCTGAGATTTGCATTAATGTTTCACAGTACAACAATCTCTCAGTCACAGAGGAAAGCCCAGAACAGATCACTCCACTTACTTCCACTTTGCAACACTGCCCACAAAACTGAGTGCTTTATTAATCTGGGAGATGGTGGGGTAGGGTGATCATCTATTCTTCCAATGTTATCCAATACTTCCTACTTTGTGTTATCAAACAGGAAGTAGGAGGTATTGGGACCCTTGTGTACATTTGGAGTTACCTCCATTTGGCTTCCTTCACTGATCCTGGGATCACAGCTCTGGATAACCAAGGGGTCCTCTATAATCCTAGATCAACCTGCATCGTTTGAGCATGAGTTTAGAGAAAGGGATAAGCGAAGGCATTGAAAGCGGACATCAATGTAATAGGGTGGCCAGGTTCAGACTAAGAATCCCAGGTAGAGAGAGAGGAAGGTGACTGAAGGCTATAGAGGAGAATGAGACAGTAATTAGGTCAGAGGTTGGACAGTAGACACACACAATTTGAGATAACAAGCTGTGGAGCTGGATGAACACAGCAGGCCAAGCAGCATCAGAGGAGCAGGAAAGCTGCTGGGCCTGCTGTGTTCATCCAGCTCTACACCTTGTTATCTCGGATTTTCCAGCATCTGCAGTTCCTATGATCTCTCACACACAATTTGAAATGGAGCAAACAGTCTCCTCATAATCACTCAAGGGCTTAATTACTTCATCCATTTCCAACAGCAGATTCAACTGGGTGAGAAAAAGGTGCAAAACTCACTAAATTCTTTGAAAGTAAAGCACTGTATGACAATGAACAGAGATTAAAGAAGATCAAACCTATTGCAAATGCAGCAGAGACATTGAATTCCAACAGTTATGGATTTTTCTCAAAGACATGTGTTCTCAGTGACATATACTGGCTCACAATTTGGGTGTTAAGTGGGCTCCATTACTAAATATTTCAC
This sequence comes from Stegostoma tigrinum, assembly GCF_030684315.1. Classification (NCBI taxonomy): domain Eukaryota; kingdom Metazoa; phylum Chordata; class Chondrichthyes; order Orectolobiformes; family Stegostomatidae; genus Stegostoma; species Stegostoma tigrinum. Next base: position 59,080,255 of record NC_081372.1, read on the forward strand.
TGGCATTAACTGGCAGCACAGAAAATGAAACCTGACTCTAACACCTATCACCACTGTGTTAGCTAACCCTCAACTTACGCCTTTTTAAAAACATAACAAGGCACTTCACAGGAGCAAATCAAATAGATTACTTTAGCTCTTAGCTTTTGTTTCACCTTAATGAAACTGCTAATGAGTCAGTCACTCAGTTTCTTTAACAAAATGTCTTAAGTATGGGAATAGGAGTACACAGAATTGTTATAGTGCAGAAAGAGACCATTCAGCTCACTGTGCCTGTACCAGCTCTCTGAATGAGCAGTTCACTGGTGGGACATGGGTGTGGCTGTTTGAGCCAGCATTTAAAGCCTTTGAGAATGTGGTGTGAATTTGGAATTCACTTCATTCCATTTTCTTGCCTCCTCCCCATTTCAGTTTAATTCCCTTTTGAATCGTTTGATTAAACCTCTTCCTCTTCAAACTAACAAAATTATTCCCACTTTGAAGGAAAATGAACATTGCTGTGCATGAAGCATGATGTTTTCCTCAAATGGTCACACTTCACGTTGAGGCTTGAACGTGTGTTGGCAGCACTGAGGTAGGCATCACACAGGATATCTGTACTGCATGCCTATGGTGACCAGAAATGCCACATTAGCCAGCCAGGATCTCTCCACAAATGTTGCCAGACCTGCTGAACTTTACCAGCAACTTCTGCTTTTGTCACCAAGATGTGATATAGTTCTGTCCATCTGACGGAACAAACTGGATCCTGGTTCCCTTTTACTTCCCAAATTTATTGACATCTTTGACAGTGGCTCAGTGGTTAGCATTGCTGTCTCATAGCACTAGGGACCCAGGTTCAATTCTAGCCTCAGGCAACCATATGTATGGATTTTGCACATTTTCCCTGTGTTTGCATGGGTTTCCTCCGGGTGCTCCAGTTTCCTCCCACAGTCCGAAGAAATGCGGGCTAGGTGGATTGGCCATGATAAATTGCCCAGTGCCCAAGGATGTTTAGGTTAGGTTAGGTTAGACATGGGCAGGGGAATGAGTTGGGGGTTGGGATGCTCTTCAGAGGGGTGATGTGACTTGTTTGGGCCGATTGGCCTGTTTCCACACTCCAGGGATTCTTAAAAAAAACTTCTTATCTATAATGACTTGACCTCCACCTTCTGTGGTCAATAATTCCAAACAGTCGCCAGCCTGCAAGTGAAGAAATTTCTCCACACCTCATTGAAAATAATCTATCATGTATCCTAAATCTGTGGCCCCTTGTTCTGGACACACAGTCAAAGGAGAAACATCCAGTCTGTCCACTCCTCTATCAGAATGTTGTATGTTTCAATTATGTCCCCATCTCATTCTTCCAAACTTCATTGAATCTAGGTAGAATCAAACCAACCTGAGAAGCCCACTATCACAAGAATCAGTCTGGTGAATCTTTGCTGCGGATATCTTTCCATTGAAAAGGGAATGTGAACCAAATGGGTATTGCGACAATCAACGATTGTTTTCCGGTTCACCATCAATGAGCTGAGATTTAAATTAATCAATCTTTTTTTAAACAATTGAAATTAAGTTTCAGCAGCTGTGTTGGGGTTTGAACACACATCCCTGGATTATCAAAACTGAAAGAACTGCGGACACTGTGGGTCAGGAACAAATGCAGAAGTTGCTGGAAATGCTCAGCAGGTCTGGCAGCATCTGTGAGATAAAAAATCAAAGTTAACTGAATTCTGAGGAAGGGTGACCAGACCGAAAACATTAACTCTGTTTTTTTTCTTCACAGATGCTGCCAGACCTGCTGAGCTTTTCCAGCAACTTTTCTCCCTAGATAATGTGCCCATCACCTCACCACTGCTCTTATATTACACTGATATTACAGCCTGGAATATGTGCTCAAGTCACCAGCATCTAAGCATCAGGTAAAGGTTGTGGGGTTCCTCAGGGCCCTCAAGTGCTCTGTTTGGGATTAGGAACACATCAAGCAAGGAATGTGTGGGCTATTCGTAAATGTCATAAATCACACATCAAGGTCTTTCACAGACAATAGCAAGGAGTTGCACTTTGAAACACACAGCCTTTTAGTTCTGATTTCCATTCAATTAGATCAGAGTTGATCTGCACCTCAGCTCTACGCACTCACCATTTGTCCATATCCCATGCCACTTCTATCTCACAAGGTCTACCAGGGTCAATTTTGGAAAGATCCAATTGTTTTCACCTGACTCCTAGTAGCCCACCAGCCCGGCTTCATTCACAATGATTGGCCCCCTCCATAAGAAATTCAAGATGCCTCCAAGATTAGAAATGCTGTTTGAAATGGTGGAGCTAAACGTGACATACAGACACATGCACCTCTTTCCTGATGAGGTTTTTATTTTAAATAACATCTTATTCCTGGGCAGATACAATGATTGTCATGAAATCCATTCAGTGCAGAGAGAGGCCAGTCAGCCCATTTAGTCCGCACCAACACCTCTGAAGGGCAGGCACCCAAACACACCCTACCCCCATTCTATCCTTGTTAATCTGCATTTCCCATGGCTAACCCACCTAGCCCGCACATCCCTGAACACTATGGGCAATTTAGCATGGCCGATCCACCAAATCTGCACATCTTTGGACTGTGGGAGGAAACCAGAGCACCAGGAGGAAATTCACACAGACGGAGGGAGAACATGCAAACTCCACACGAACAGTTATGAAAGGCTGGAGTCAAACCCAGGCCCATAGTGCTGTGTCACCATGCCCTCTTTAAATGGATCTACTTGAGTTGAGGACAAGCAAATCAAAGCAAAGCGTGAAGTATTATGAGAGGTTCCAGAGCTCCCCAGGCAAGACCCTCAAAAGACAGAAAGGGCAAAGTCTGGGACAGAGCTGTTCTGAGGTGTGCTGAGCAGTAAACCACTCAATACTTCAACATTAGATTTGTGACATTCACCTGGAGATAGGAGTGATGACAGAGGCTATAATGCAATCTCCAACCAGGTACAAAAACTGCTTCCACTGCCTGCAGCGAGGGTAAGCTTCATGCACATTGCAAGCCCATCAAATGCCCAGTTGAATAACTGGGAGAGAACTCTGCACAGCATACACTAAGGGACATCCGAGTGAAACCCAAACAAGAGCACCTGATCTCAGATTGCAGTGGTCAATGGTCACGTCAACACCACAAGAAACACAAGGTGAATTCACCAGTCAGAGCCAGTACAGCAAGCAATAGGTTATAGACCACGACCGATCACCTTGCGGTGGTCCCAGCTAAACAAGAAGGAATATTAGCTTCAGGTTCCCAGTTACCCCGACATGCTGCAGCATCGTGTTGCAGCTAGTATTCAGAGTCGATCCCACTGAAACATACATGATTCTTAAGGGGATACACAGGGTAAATGCTGAAAGGATGTATCCGTCCTGAGAGAGTCTGGGGCTGGAGGTCAGAGCCTTAGATTAAAAGGACACCAGTTTAAGACTGAGATAGTAGGAACTGCAGATGCTGGAGAATCCGAGATAACAAGGTGTGGAGCTGGATGAACGCAGCAGGCCATGCAGCATCAGAGGAGCAGGAAAGCTGACATTTCGCATGTCTAGGCCCGAAACATCAGCTTTCCTGCTCCGATGATGCTGCTTGTCCTGCGGTGTTCATCCAGCTCCACACCTTGTTATCTCAGTTTAAGACTGAGATGGGGAGGAATTTCTTCTCTCAAAGGGGTTAGAGACTTTGGAATTCCTTGCTTCAGAGGGCTGTGGGAGCAGAGTATATTTAAAATGCATATTTGAGCTGAGAGAGATAGATTCTTAACCAGTAGGGGTTAGCATAGTAGCTCAATGGTTAGATCTGCTACCTCACAGCATCAGGGACCTGGGTTTGATCCCACCCTCAGGCGACTGTCTGTGCACAGTTTGCACATTCTCCCCGTGTCTGCGTGGGTTTCCTCCGGGTGCACCAGTTTCCTCCCACAGCCCAAAGACATACAGGTTAGGTGGATTGGCCATGAGAAATATAGGGATGGGATGCTCTTTGGAGGGTTGGTGTAAACTCAATGGGTCAAATGACCTACTAACACACTAGGAGCTTTTTGATTTTACTGGGAAAGTGGGCGTGAGGAGTATCAGATCAGCCATGAGTCTAATGTACTCTAGAGTAGGCTTGAGGGGCTGAATGGCCTACTCGTGTTCCTATGTCTTTTGGTCTTATTCAGTTTATAACTATTTTGTATCAATCAAAATGAGAAAGCATTCAAAAATTTCCCAGAACATGATATGAATCTTGCAGGAGTGGAAGGCGGACATACCACACTATTGCCTTCTGATAGGCTGGAGGAACTCAATCTCACTTTATACTGGGGATCAACGTCATCCCAGGCAGGAGAGTGCAAACGTTATGTCTCTGATACAAAACTGGATCTGTCTGGACCACATAAAGCAGTGGTGGTCTTGCTTTCTTCCTGGTCAGAACTGTTCCTTTCACCAGGCCCATCCGAAGACAACTTCTCTTCCCCAAATCCAACTGTGGCTTGCAGGAGTGATGTTTCAGCTGTATGGAGCTCTGTTCAGATCCTATCTGGAGGGCTGTGTGCGGTTCTAAGCACCACACTTCAGGAATGATATTAGCCATGAGAGAGTACAGCATAGATTCACCAGGGGCTAAAAGAATACATGACACTCCAGAGCTTTCGTTGTCTATATTTTTCTTTTCAAAGCACTCCAACAGTTAATAAGACCAAGTTATAAATGGAAAAATGTGAAGAAAAGCTCAGAATTGAACACCCTGTCTCTAGCTATTCAGTTTTCTTCGCTCGCATCTATCCCGCGCCCCCATCACAGCCAAAAAGCAAATGTTATTTTTCTCACAGGTTATTAACCCAATCTGAATATACAATTGGGCTGCTCAACTAAGGAAGGTGTCACATCCAAAACCTACCAAAAATAGGGGCTGCTGAAAGACAATGGATAGTAGGTGCTCTCTCCCGCTCCTCCAAACCCTCATCACTGAAAGAAATGTGGAGTCCTGAGATCCCGATTCTGCCTAACATAGCCTTTTTTTGAAATATTAATAATTAAGTGCAGTCATTTGTTCAGTTTTATACCACTGGAAGAATTGACCAGAAGCGTAGGTTTGACATGGGCTCTAACTTCACAGTAAAGCATAGCTTGGGGTCAGTGTGGGCTGCAATCTGGAGCAACTAAGGGGATTCTGCTGAAGAGGCACTGGGAGCTGGAAAGCGATCCACTGGGGTGGCTGGATCCCCAGCAGCGGATCTCTGATGGCAGTGGTAATATTGGGAGATATTTTGTTTTCTGTTTTAGACAATACTCATGAAGCTGAGGAATTTCCACATTAGCAAACCAATCACCAACAGCAGGGATCACATCGGAGATGGGGCAAGATTCACTTTCTCCAATACAGCTGGAGTTCACCTCTTCTGTTAAATGCAATTGCATTCCTAGCTCCTTGCAGCAACAATAAACTGCAGTATAAATGGACCTAGTTTACAATTGGGAGCAGTCTCTGATTCCAGACAGGGGGGAAGCACATTGTCAATTCTATCTTAACAACCATTCGCTGGCCAGAGTTCAGCAACTCAGAGAAATGACAGTAAATGCACAAAACGAACAAGTCATTCAACCCACAATCCACGAAGATGCAGGAGAGGCTGTGCCAATGGAACAAGGAATTCCACAAGTGAGACCAGTCCCTAAATCTCTTGGAATACCAGTTCAGTTGCCAACTCTGGTTCGATCTATTTCTGGAAGTTTTGCCACAATCCTGCCTGGTCACTCCCTCAAACTGAGTAACCAATGAGAAAGTGATTAGCCCCAATTGACTGACACTGAAGTATCATCCAGTCTTTGTGCCTTATGACCAATATTTTTATCACCAAAAAAAACACATCCTTCAGAAACATTCCCAACAAGTTTGTCATTGGTTTGCTATTGGCTGTTTCCTAGACAATGAACTTCAATTCCTGCAGAGTCCTGAACAATCCAAAAGATTTGGCAACAGTTACAGCCCAGGTGTACATGTGCAGGAGGAAGAGACATGGGACTAAGATTCCCATCAGTTTCAGTTAGAACAAAATACAATTTACCAAACAAAAACACAACTTTGCACTCAAGCAAACATCACTGTCCCAAAGGTAGAGTCCAATAAAGTTAACCATCACCTCTTGAAACCCAGACTCAAACTTAACCCATCACCGATCAGTTGAAGAATGAAGTGATTGGAAGAGTGGTGCAGGACATTCTGATGAAGATCAACCCCTCCAGAAACTCCCTTATCTCTGCAACACCTCTGATTATTGTAATCCATTCCAGTGATGACATCCAATTGGAGAAGATGGGCCTGGGAGTGGATTATTCTCCTCTCTGGGTGACAATGCAATTGCTCTCCCCCTCTCTCCCTCTCTCTCGTAGTTCAGCTCTACTTTTGCCAAGGCAACAAGGGATGGAACATAAATAAACAATATGATGGGAGTGAATAAAAATAAAGGACCTGGTGAAGTGAGGATCAAGTTAGGTGGGGTGGGGGTGGAGGACAGGGTACACCAGGATGACTACGATTGAGGCCAGAGGACCTGGTGTGGCAAGTACATCAAATCCAGAGCTGGAGTATTAGATAAGTTGTTCCCCCGGTGACAGGGTCCAGTGATGTCCTGGTTGATGGGAGGGTAAGTATTTGAAAGGAAATTTGTCCAAACAACCCAGAAATACAGCTACTGCCTCAAACACCGCTCTGAATAGACTGACACCAACGCTGAGCTGTGAACATTGCTAGCAGCCCTGTAGCAGAGATGGACAGACACTCACCTTTCTTAATAACGCCATGATCCTGTAGGAGCAAGCTGGGCTCCTCTGGAGGCTGCAAGGAAGAGAGAGAGAGAGAGCTGCGTTGAAGTAACATGAATACACACACAGGCGATGACTGACTGAAACAACAGAGTTAACTCTCTCAGAGATAGTAAGAACTGCCAATGCTGGAGTCTGAGATAACAGGCATGGAGCTGGAGGAACACAACAGGCCCAACTCTGAATATCACCTTCCTGCTCCTCTAATGCTGCCTGCTGAGCTGTGTTTCTCCAGCTCCACACTGTGTTATCACAGTTAACCATGCAGTGCATTGCCCTGGATACTGAGAAGATCAGCCAGTGTCTGCTCCAAGCAAAGGAGGCATGAATAGAAAAATGAACAGGGATAGAAACATTAACACAGATATCCCAACATCTCAGTGGAAAAACAAACTTTCAAATCTCCCAAACAAGAGCGTATTTGAAATGGAAACAAAATGAAACACAGTTAATATATTAAAGTGGGGTTAAAATCAATTCAGAGATAGTAGGAACTGCCAATGCTGGAGAATCTGAGATAACAAGATGTAGAGCTGGATGAACACAGCAGGCCAAGCAGCATCAGAGGAGCAGGAAAGCAGACGTTTCTGGCCTGGACCCTTCTTCTGAATCCATCCAGCTCTACACCTTGTTATCTCTAATATATTAAAGTGACGGTTTCAATTTTATTTAGAAAATGACTGATAACTATCTTTTTTGTATTAAGAAAGGGTTGGAAATGAAAGACAGTTCCAAGGTTTTTTTTTAAACAATGTATATGAAGGATTACTTCTGGCCCAGGGAGGTTGATGTGCCTCAGGGTTGACTGTCCCGGTGAACGGGATGCAATCCTGTCATGTACTTCACAATTTCCGACAGTCCGGGAATGTGATGTACACCTCCCAAACCCGTTCCATTAAAGGGCCGCTTTGTGCAGTGGTGGCCCTCTCTCATCAGCTGCATGGAGTTCCAGCCTCGGAGATGATGGGACCTGCAGATGCTGGAGAAACCCAAGATAACAAAGGGTGAAGCTGGATGAACACAGCAGGCCAAGCAGCAGCTTAGGAGCACAAAAGCTGGCATTTCGGGTTTTCTGATGCAGGGTCTAGGCCCGAAATGCCAGCTTTTGTGCTCCTAAGCTGCTGCTTGGACTGCTGTGTTCATCCAGCTTCACACTTTGTTATCTTGGAATTCCAGCCTCGCTTGTTGTCAATTCCTTCTGATCTATCCCATGTACAATTACCCGGACAGCTTCACCCTCACTAACCCCCAGAAACACCAACTGTTCAGTCCAACAACTAAGGATTGTAAAATCTGAAGCATATTTCCAGGGAGAGGTTCCAAATAACGTCTTTTTTTCAACTGTCACCACTTAAACACTGACTGTTGTTGGTGTCGACTATCCCAGCCAGACACAGGCTCTGCACAATTTATCTCTAAAGGGTGAACGTTGATACAAGTTTCTGCTGTGACGCTGTACAAAAATCGCCCAGTACAAACAACAAGGGATTTTGATTTCAGGTCAACAAAATAGTTAACGACTGAGTGGGGTGAGGGTGATTGAGAGGGTTCCGGGGCAGTTTTCCACTTGGCGCGAGTTGTGGGACATTGATCTGTGCGCGTTCATGTCAGGCTGCAAGGTGATGAGCCGAGGCTTTGACACTCTGAAATGCACCGCCTTCAACATCTGGGTATTCCAACGGACTCATTGTTTTGCGATGGAACCCGACCTGGGCTCCTTGCACAATATTATTTTTAAATGTCACATGTCAGATCTTTGTTTAACGCTGAATGAATTATCGACTGGGGGCGTTGGAGCGATGGAATCAGGGAAAAAGCAAAACAGTCGAACTACAGCGACTGTATTTTACTGTTAAGTCAAATTGAGGAGAGAAAACAAAGTTCAAAACTTCAGGTTAAACGTAAAATAAACCAGCTCTGCGTTATTTTCAAAATTAAAACAAAGATCAGACATGACTCTGTGGAAGGGGTAGCAGGCTACAGGGGCCAAGTAGCCGTTTCCTGTGTAAAAAGCTCAAGAGAACTGCAGGTGCCCGAAATCAAACAAAAGTAGAAACTACTGGAATAGCTCAGCAGGAGTTCTGAGGAATTGAATCCGAAAGATCAACTCAGATTTCTCAGCACAGATGCTGCCAGACCTGCTGAGCTTCTCCAGTAATTTCTGTTTTGGCTGTAGCCTGCTCGGATCCCTGTCTTTTTGTGGTGCTATCCCGCTGATTTATTGCAATACAGAAAACACTGCCTGTCCTGTCTTCACTCCCACCAGCCAATATTAAACATTTACAGGTTAGTCTGCAGTGATTGAGATGGGCATAATTAGAAATGCTGTTTCTAATTGCTGTTGCAGGGAGATTGATAACTATCATTAAGGACAGTACCTGCACTTCCTCCATGCTGTGTACCACCTCGTGGATATTGAGGTTCTCCGCCAGGCCTGTGTCCATGTGGTGGGAGCCGGGGGTGAGGATGTCCGGGCGCCGGATCTCCCTCCTGGGTTCCAGGGCCGACAGTTGTGCAGCGAGGCCAACCCGCTGGTGCTGCGAGAGCCCGCTCTCCGGCTGCTGTCGACTCTGCCAGCCTGAGGCAGCTTGCTGTTGCTGGTGAAGGAGGTTCAGCGAGTATGGGTCGCTCAGGTGGGAGTAGTGATCCGAGGACTGGCTGTACGCCACGGGCTGGTACGGAGGAGGGAAATAAGGTGGCTGGAACTCGGAACTCGGAGTGTGAGACAGAGGCGGCGCGGTGTACAAGTGCTGCGAAACTGCTCCAAGCTGGGGCAGCCTGGGAGCTCCATTGCTAGTCCCATCGTGTCGGTCCTGCAACAGAGAGAGAGAGCTCAATTAAACAACTTTTCAAAACAAAAGAGAACTGCTGGAAATCAAAAACAGAAATTGCTGGAGAAACTCTTTCAGGAACTACTGAGGGAGAGAGACAAATCAGACTTAACGTTTCAGGTCCAGCGACCCTCAAACACATTAACCCTTTCTCTCCTCAGATGCTCCCAGACTTGCTAAATTTCGCCAGCGTTGAAGTTTGAAGAACACACATTTTGAACCGCGACAGAGCGCACTCGCCCCTCGATGGTTATAGCCCCATCTGTGGGGGAAAGTATTTTTTTTCATTCTCCCCGCCCCCCATCTAATATAGTTGTTAAACATTTATTTAAAGAAAGTTAACGATCCAATTTTACCACATTGAGCTCCCTGGCCAATTTGATGTGCGAAGCGCATGCTTTCGGCAGATGGTGGCCAAATACAAGAAAATATTTACAAGGATGGTGCCAGGGTTGGAGGGTTTGAGCTACAGGGAGGGGCTGAATAGGCTGGGGCTATTTTCCCTGGAGCATCGGAGGCTGAGGAGTGACCTTATAGAGGCTTATAAAATCATGAGGGACATGGATGGGTGAATAGTCAAAGTCTTTTCCCCAGGGCGGCGGAATACAAAACTAGAAGGTATAGGTTTAAGGTGAGAGGGGAAATATTTTAAAGGGACCTAAGGAGCAACTTTTTCACACAGAAGGTGGTGCATGTATGGAATGAGCTGCCAGAGGAGATGGTGGAGGCTGGTACAGTTACAGCATTTAGAAGGCATCTGGGTGGGTACATGGCTAGAGGAAGGGTTTAGAGGGATATGGGCCAAAATTTGGCAAATGGGACTGGATTTGTTTAGGATATCTGGTCGAGTTGTACATCTCCATGATAACACGGCGATCAATTATCCATTCATAAATCTCCAGCCCAGTCCAGTAGCCACACAGTTACCCCTACTGGAGAAGTCCCAGCCCACCTTCCTTTCCCCATCACTACCAGCGTCAGAATCAGTCTCTGCGCGGCTCACGGATGTATTTTAACTGGGAAAATGAGGCTCCCCGAAACAATACCCTCGGAAAACCTCAGCAGCTTCCCCCTCAGTCGCCGAGCCGGTAAAGAAAGTTAATAACCGGCTTCCAAATGATTCCAATTGGAATCGTCTTGGTAAGTAGTCACTTTCACCGAAGGGAGGGCTCACTTCGCTAAGGCGGTTTGATCCAAAATGAAACGGAACAATAATGGGGATTTAGACCTAGATTCAAATTGTTCTCTAATCTCCTTGAAATGTAGGTTTAAAACAAAAAAAGTGTAAATATACGTAAAACATATACGTAAAGCATAAAAATGTGCTTTATGCACGCTTCATATATATATTTGCCACATGTGTTCTATATATGTGTACGTTTTGTATGTTTATACGGCTGTGTTTTATATGTATGTATATTGTGTTTTTATATGTTTATATGTAGTACGTGCTTTATTATATATTTATATGTTTTAAACCTACATTTCAAGGAGATTCAGAAGAATTTCAAATCCCGTTCTAGTTGGTCATTGCTGGAACAGAATTTTGTTCATAAAATGTCATCAGTTTCTCTTTCGGAAACCCCACTGTCTCCTGGCCTCCTGGCGGAAAGGGTGGGGGGGGGCATTAGGACATTCAGGGAAGAGTCCCCCTAGTCCCCGGGCCCTCGGGAAGTCTGAACCCAGGTAACTGTGGGAGCTCATGAGAACTTGGCGCTGCTGAATATGAGTCAAAGGATGGGATTGCTGAGGGAATGTGGGCAGGACAGGACACGCCGAGAGAGGGGCGCGGGATGGAGAAATCCTCCGTCCGGTTGTGGTGCGCTGGGAGTGAGAGAGTGGGGGAGCGGCACGGAGACACACCAACCCTCTCCCTATCGACAGAAAATACCCATCTGGAGACTCGGGAAGGGACAATAATGTGGAGGCGTGGAATACCAACCCCCCCCCCAGCTTCAGAAATAAACCTGGGACAATTCTGGAAGAAAAGTTGCACCAAGGAAGAAGGCCAGTGGGTTCGGGGAGGTGGGTGGGAAGGTTTTTCTTTGCGGGGGGAAGGTCCAACCCTATCCTGACTCTGAAAGGGGCATTTAATTCCTCTGAACACCCCTCTCCCTGCTCCGCTCTGTCAGACCTTCGCTACTGTACACAGATCCCCCACAAACCAGTCTAACTGGATGGTCTAGTCGGGAGTGTCTGCCTAAACCTGGGGCCGGAGTGGGGGGTTGGGGGGGGAAGATTTGGTGAAGAAGGGGCGGGTGGCTAAGAGGAAGTCTGGAATCACCCCCCCCTCCCCACACACACACACACACACATCACCACTTCTTGCTCAGTTCCAAACGTGTTTCCCGAAAAGTTGTCGACTTAGAACGGCGGTCACCCCCTCGCCTGAAATTGCATTGAAATGTCTCTCTCCACACACACACACACACACACACACACACACACACACACACACAGTAATTAACAAAGAATTGCTCGAGTTAAGGTTCAGATGCCCACAAACAGCACAGCCTGAGGACCCGGGTGGGGGTAATGTCCCGGAATATTGGGCCTGAAGATGCCACCCTCAAGTTGCCTTCAATTCACCGACAGTGGGGAGAAGTGCGAGCCAAGTTTCAAGCGAGATTCGAAGTTTGAAACAGAGCCCAACTCTGACACAGTGACAACACTGCCCACCAGAAACAACTTCAATACGGTCTGCTGCAGACAAAAAAATAGCATAGATCTTGTCTGCATCGACCTTCCATCCCCCCGCAACCCAATGACCCCGGTGCAGAGCTCCCTCTCACCTCGCAATCTTCCTCATACTTGACATTGTCAGCTAATTTCCACAGCATGTTCCCGTCCCCGGGGGTGAAGTACGCTGCAGCGCAGGTTCTAGTGATCACTGAAGCCTCCCGCTCTCTCTCTCTGTGCTCCCCCTCTGAGCTGCTGCCAATGAGAATGTTCCCTCTCTAGGCGGAACCCAAGCCCAGGCTCCGCCCAGGGGGCGGGGATTCGCTCCGACGTCATAGCTCACGCAAACTTCCTAGAATCATTGAATCCCCACAGCCGTTCGGCCCATCGAGTTCACTCTGGCCTTCCAAATAGCATTCTACCCAGACCCGCCCAATCCCTGAAACCCTATATTTCCTATGGCTAACCTGGGAAATTTAGCAGGCCAGTCCACCCTAACCTGCACATCTTTTGGACACCTCAGTGGCTATCACCCACACCCCACCCCCGAATCCTCCCAAACCTCTCGGTGAGGGGATTGGGGAGCTGCTGCGTCTGCCCCAGAGATGTGGCACACGGCCGCGCTATCCTTCCAGAACGTGCCGGCGAGTGCAGCTCCTAGTCAGGATGGCCGGGTGTTCAGGGACCTGCGTGTGCGGCCTCAGGATTGGGGCTGAGTGAGTAACAGGGACTCCCAGAACCTCTGTCATGGATATGACTCACTTTTTACTGGCATCCAATTGTGCGTATTTTTTAATACCCCTTTACTCTCACAATCTCTCATCCACCAACAGTTCAGGAGGTGTTGGGATGGCCAGGTTTGGGTGATTTATTACAAAGCCTCTTTCTATTTCCGATTCTGAGCAAACTCTGTTGGAAATAGAGGAGAGTCGCCGAGCCAACGGTTGCTCGCTGCCTCTATTTACCCCCGCTGAAGTCTCCCAGCTCTTTACACACATTCCCCGGGATCGATTTGGTTGGAAGGTGGGGGCAGAAGGAGTGGAACCCCTGCAACCCCTGCCCCCAATCCGAGTGTGGCAATCCGGCTCCGAATAGGGGCAACCCTGTCCAATTTAGCCAATGAGCTCGGCAAATCAGAGGCCCCAGCGGGTAGGTCCCTTGTGTAGGCTTTGCGGGAGAATGGAGAGGGGTTTGAACTATTCCCAGTTCGCCCCTTCCCCTAGTCTCTGAGAGATTCCAAAGGAAATTGGCTCAGTATTTCTCAGTATTCCTGCACTCTTTCTCTGCGCCGCCTTCCCGCTCTCTGCCCGGCGGACCACAGGGGCCGTTTACGGCCTGAACCGCTGCGAGCCCGGATTTCACATTAACGAGGCAGGCCGTTTGAATTTACTCAAATATCCCAATAATTTATAAACCCGTCCCCTTCATATAAACGGCCGTCGGTTAAAAAAACACACTAACGGGTCAGTGCTATCAGTAACGCAGTACTGCATCTCTAGCTGGCAAACGGAAAGTTCAGAATTAAAATGTCTTCACTACCCGCAGCTGATTTAAACTCAGAATTCAGTTTGCCTCATGTTTAACGCTCGATTTAAATTGATTCGAGAGAAAGGGGTGATGTCCGGGAACTCGGTAGTGCCCATTTTAATCATTCACAGTACGAGGGTGTCGTTGGCTGGGTCAGCACTTGTTGGCCATTCCCAATCACCCGCTGAAAGTTTAATAGTCAACCACATTGCTGTGGGTCTGGAGTAACATGTAGAACAGACCAGGTGAGGATGGCAGTTTCCTTCCCTAAAGGGTATTAGTGACCCAGATGACTGCGTGCGATACTGCGCCTCAGGCAACTTCTCCCTCTCCAACTGCAAATATCCAGTTTTGAGGAAGGGTCCCTCAACCCGAAACATTAACTGACTTCTTTCCCCAGATGCTGCCTGACCTGATGAGGTTTTCCAGCAACTTCTGTTTTATTTTAAATTCTGGAACTGTCCCATCCTGTATCCCAGTTTCCTTCCGAACTATTTCTGTCTGGATTTCCAATCTTGTTTTATTGGTTCATGCGATGAGGGCATTACTGGCTTGGCAAGTATTTATTGCCCGTCCCTAGTTGCCGTGAGGGCAGTTAAGAGTCAACCACATCTGCATGCAGGCCAGACCAAGTAAGGATGGTAAGGCAATGTGTAATGCCCCAAAGGACATTAGCGAACCAGAAAGGATTCTCCTCACAATCGGTTTCATCGTCGTCATTAGACTCTTACTTCCAGATTATTGCCAGATTCAACAGTGGCGGGATTGGGACCCAGGTCCCCAGAGCATTATCAGGGTCTCTGGATTACAGTACTCTATAATATTGGATACAGATGCCCCTGAATCTAATACCGCACAGTCCTTGGATAATATACAATGCTGGGTCCAGTGATAATGCCACGAGGTTATCGCCTGCGCTGAGCATTACCAATGGAGCTGGTGCCTGAGCGGGTATTTGGAAAGAACCTTCTATTTGAACACGGACTTTTAAAATATTCTCCCGTCCTTTTTCCAGTCGGGCCTATGGCCTTCGGTGCCGATTCATCAAGCTTAGGAAATATTGACGCTGTCAATTTATAAAATCTCAATGATATCCCTTCCCTGCTCCACTGGAGAATCCAGCCTTCTCCACGTCACCCGCCCCCCACCCCCCCCCCCCCGCCCCCACACACAGTGGTTTAGACCTCAATGGACAATTAAACTCAAACGACTTATTAACCCCGCATAAACCTGGCAAACCTCTGCATCATATTTGAGCTCCCTGAATCTTTCGGTAATGTGGACCTTTGTAAATAATGTACGGTGTTAAATGGACTGGTGCGTGTGTATCCCGTGTACTAAAGGACTGCAATGTACGTACTGTGCTGTACTTTAGTGAAGAGCTTGGTCAGACAAACCCGCAACACAGTGTATGCAGGTCGAGTAAACGGGATGTTCAGGAACCGGAGGAAATTTCCTGATTTAAAGGGTAGTAAAGAGGCTGCTAATGGCCGTTTGGCCATTCCGAGGCCTGACCACGGCGCTGGTGTCCCTTTGTACTTCACTCATCATCAGACTCGCAGCTCAACAACAACAGACTCATTAGCACTTTTGGTGGGGCGGACTGAACAGTGAGGTGGGTGTGAATAGGCTGCATTGTGTCCCTGTGGCGGGGGAGGGGAGGGGAGTCCACACAGAGACTGAGGTCAGTGGACACTGGAATCTCCTGGGTTAGCCCTTGGACTGTATCCACTTCTCTCTCCATTGGCAATATCACCTCAGCATCAGTGTCCGCCCAGGAATTCGGGCTTCCCAATGAAGTGGGAGGTAGGTGGGAGCCGGGGTCTTTAGAGATCTCTTTCAGAATTTTAACTGTACTTGACAGCGGCCCCAGCCCATAAAAATCATCCATGACCACCCCCACCCTTCCACACACACACACGGGGAGAGAGAGAGAACCCAACCTCTACCTTTGTACTGACCCCCGGCTACCATATCCCGTGAACTGCAGTCCCCGACACCAGCGCTTTCCCTGACTCTATCAGTGGGTCAGGGAATTTCTGTTTCCGGAACTTAATGGAAAGGTAACTTCTTGGTTGTGTTTCCCACTGCCCCCCCCCCCCCCGCCCCCGAATGAACGGCGTTCCCTCCAACAAACTGAAAACGGGCGGATGGTTGGACTTGGAGTGAGCGCTGTGTACGGCTTACTAAGTGACCCTGTTCTAACCAACTAAAGCTGGAATGTGCAGTTCCTACAATCATGTGAGCCATTGGCCATTCTCAATCTGTGATCGGGGTAGTGGGTATCACCGCGTGTTACTGCTCGTCAGGAATGTTTACAGCACATGGAGGGGAGGGTCACGCTAGTACTGATGTATCCATATATTCTATATAACAGCGTGTATGTACTGGCTTTAAATATATATATATATATATATTCTATATGACCGCGTTCCATATGGCTTTATTTGCGTGTTCTATATGACTGCCTGTTTATGTATTCTGAGGAAGAGTTACCCGACCGGAAACTGATTTCTCTTCACAGATGCTGCCAAACCTACGATAATACGGCGTGAAGCTGGATGAACACAGCAGGCCAAGCAGCATCAGAGGAGCAGGAAGGCTGACGCTTCGGGTCGGGACCGTTTTCTGAAGGAGGGTCTAGGCCCGAAATATCAGCCTTCCTGCTCCTCAGATGCTGCTTGGCCTGCTGTGTTCATCCAGCTCTACACCTTGTTATCACAGATTCTCCAGTATCTGCAGTTCCCACTGTCTCTGCTGCCAAACATACTGCGCTTTTCCAGCAACTTCTGTTTTTTTTGTTTCTGATTTGCAGCATCTGCGGTTCTTTCGGGTTTTATTTATGTGTTCCACATGACCTTGTTTACGTGCTCTATATGACCGTGTGTTGGCTTCTGTAGGACTGAAACCTCTGACAATTAGTCGGTAGGCTGCCGCGAATCAGTGACAGGAGAAATTCCTTCAAGAATCCGAGACGGAAGTGGGGCTGTAATGAGCCCTAGTCTGGGGACTGCACCCAAGGGAGAATGTTGGGCTCTAGAAAGGACGGCAGCGCCATGAGCAGGACCACCAGCTGATGGCTGTGGGGACAGGTTACACAGAAACAAGAATGAGCTTATAGTCATGAGCTCCGGGATGGTGAAGCAAGAACAGCCGGGAATGACCTTAAACCGAGAGCGAGACCACCAAAGGTTGAAGACAGGGGGCACTTGTTCCTAAAAGAAATTTACTCACAGTTCAAAACAAAAGGTTGGTGTGGGGCTGGTTAGTAAACTCAGGATATTAGAAGTGACAGAATCTGGAGGGACGGGGCAGAGTGCCTTCAGATTAAAGAGCAGCCACAAACGATAGAAGGGAATGGAAGGACAGAACGGCCTTGTACTATTCCGATACTGGTAATGTGCCAGTATATCTGTTATCAGTCCTTAACAACTTACAGCGACCCCGGGGGTGGGGGGGGGTGGGGGTCAAGAGGCATTTACACCAGCCTTCACTTTCCGCATAATGTGTACGTTTTAACCTCTCCCTGGTAATTCTCCAGTTTGAGTTACTGTCTCTTTCCGGCCTTTCAAAGAGCAAGCCCCGCGAATTAACAACAGCCCATATAAAAACACAACACTTAACAAATCAATCTATAATTTACCATCAGCCCCCCAAAAAAATCTTATCAAGTGGGCCTCAGGAAAGTGTGAAATATACACAAACAATAATGATTTCATATTCTGTTCTCCTGCTGGCCAAGGTAAAGCAAATGACTTCTCTCGCTCATCTCTCGGCTGTGTTTCTTTTTGAAAACGGCCGCAATGCTCAGATTCTTTGTGTAGAGTTGTGAGATTTTTACGAGATGGTAGCGTTCCCCGAATGGGGTAAGGTAAGCTTTCACAGAAAGCGGGAAGCTGTGAATAGCAGTTAGTCTTGTCGCGCAGTCACAGAAAAACATCAGGGAAAGTTCCATTTTGACTACTCATTCGGAAGTTGACGGGGGGGGGGTCATGTGGAGGTGGTGTATTATTCAGACGTTGTCAACTCGCTCATTCCAGTCTTATTCAGCAATTATGGTTGTTAAAAACCCAACTCGGAATTAAGTGCTTTTAAAACCTATGAATTTCTCGGCTATTGACGGCACCCTGACCAACGCAGCCCCACACAAATTCGCTTGCATTTTCCCTCAATTATTACCGAACGAAAAAAACAATTCGAATAAAACAATCGCCTTTCTCCCTATTTAGGGAGCTCAGGTGCAATTTTAAAAATCGTTCTCCACTTGGGAGTTCAGTTTATAGGGTTCAGGTACAGTTTTAAAAGTCGCCTCTCACTGCAGCCCAGTTCAGCTGGTACAAATACAGTTTTATAAATCGCTTTTCACAGGACCCCAGTTTAGAAGGCCCAGGAACGGTACAGCCGCCCGTTCGGCGTCTGTAATCATAACTAAACCGAGCCTCTCTTTATCCTGGAGGGATGTTGTGAACGAATACTCTCTCCCCGGTAACACGGTCGCCTCCCACAACGTCCAATGGGCAAATAAAAAGCAGGGAGATATACCTGCTTGCCGATTGAGTTAAATAAAATGCCAGCGCCGGTAAATGAAAAGACAGCGGGCATTGCAAATATCGCTATTTAACAAAGGTGCTCGTGTCTCTGCATAAACGCCAAATTGGACGGTCGATTAAAAAAAATCAAATACTGCGAACGCTGGAAGTGTGAAAGAAAAGCGGAAAATGCTGGAAAACTCAGTAGCTGTACCTTGCAAGATGTTTCTGTTGTATGCAGATGCTGAGTATATCCAACATGTCCTGTGTTTGTCTTGATCAAATTGGTGTCTGATCACCAATTTTTAAAAGAAAAATTAGGCCCCGGGTTTTCTGTGTCCCCCGTACACCATGTGGCAGTAGAAAGGTTATTATCAGATGTTATCTGTTTTGCCTTTGAAGAAGCAACTTTCCGCCGGCGTCAATATAACTTTTACTCTGCACCGTAACAACTATAAAATGCAGCTGTGAGATGATGAGTCCTACCCAGGTCACCCCCCCCCCCAACTAACTAAAGATCGGTTGTAGTTGGGGAGATTATGGCGACCTGTTCACATCCTGCTGTGAAGGTAGATTTTTTTTAAAAGAATCTTCAACAAGTCGCTCGCTGGTATCAGATTCTGAAATTTGCAGCGATTAGTCAATGCTCCTGCCCCATACAAACTAGTAGTGATCGCTGCTAGCTGACCCTTGAAGCCCTTTAACATCGGGACTATCCGCTGTACAGTTTGAGAAAATTACTCTCCACTAAGTGGCAGTTCGGTCTTCCTATCTAGAGCGGTTTGTAGCGTGGATCGCTGGAAAACTGGTGTTTATGTGAAGTGTAGGAGTCTCCTGTGGTTTGATAATTTGCCCCCGGGGGGTTACCGCGTTAACAATATCCTCACGGCGGGGGGGGGGGATTCCGGGTGCTCTCTCGGACCCTCTGACTACTGCCCCATGAAGAGTTCTCGCCGCCGGGGTTTACACTGGGCTCCTATTTCTAAAATTGAGCTGAAGACTCTCTTTAGTGTCCCAGTCTCTCACTTTATTCCACACTGCAACTGGACTGGGAGCTTGAGGATTTAAAAAAAAGGGACCGGGGGAGGGGATGGAGGGGGCGATGGCAATGGCAAAGTCCAACTTGCCAAACTGCCCCAATGCACTTGAGGTACGGGGGAGAAGGGGCTGACAAGAGGCGCTACACAAACGCAGGCCCCTCTCCTGTTACACTACCTTGCCGGTCGGTATCTTGCGAGGGATTCGCTCTAACGACGTTTGTAACTGGGTGTGGGAGTCAGATACACACCAGACTGGGTGATTCGGGGGTGGGGGCTGAGGGAGGGGGAGGGTGGGCGGCTCTCTGGGACTTGTCGAATCCGCCCTCACCCCCACCTCGAGGCCAGGGGCTTTAACTGTCCCCTGAGCAACAGCTCAGCTCAGCTCCCCACATCCGGCCATGGGCCATATCCCAGAGGGGCCAGTGTCCCAGGACAATGCGGGCCTCCTTAGGAATGTGGAACGGGACGGAGTTTGGTGGGGGGGGCGCTATTGGATTTGACTAGATCCCTCCCCTCCCATGGGTCCATCCAATACCCCCACCCCCGGACACCCCCTTACCCCCCCACCCCCACAACCTCTGTAGTTGTCAATGCCTCGCCTACCTGCCAATCGCCTCCTTTGCCCAGTAACGCCATCCTGGACTCGGTGCTCGGCCGAGGCTGCAACGTGGAGAAGGAGTGAATGGCAGAGAGAGAGAGATTCCCCCACCCCCTCTCCCAGCCCGTACCTGGGCCGGAGCTGCGCCTGCGCACTCCCTCACAGCGCTCACCTGAGCCAGAGGGACGCAGCGGGGGCACAGACGCGGCTCCGCTCCCCCGCTGCTCGCCCTTTGTTAACTGACCCGCGGCCACTCCACCGGCCAGTGGGGCTCCCATTGTTAGGCAGAGCCTGGCTCCTTCGGCCCTCCCCCGCCATTTACACCACCCCCTTACTGTTCAATAGTCACTGACAGTAACATTTCATATTCGAAACCAGCCTGCAAAGCCATGATATAATATAACCGGGGAAATACCAAGAAAATGAGATCAAGTATTTCCTCAAGACAGGGAACTGATTCGTGTTCGGAAAGCTCAGCCTCTTACGACATACTAAAGCCAACGTTCACTCATGTTCACCATGCTCTACCGTTCTATCTTGCACTCACCACACTCTGTTACTCTATTCCCCTCTCGTTTCAATTCCTGGCGATCACTTTTTGCTAGCGCTGGTGGTGTGAGGCGATTCGAATCCATGAGAGTACATGGGAAGACACGGTTGGTGATAGAGAACTGCTGGGTACAGATTTAAAGTAAACGGTCAAAGTAGCAAACGTGTCACACAGTCTTAGAAAGTCAGACAGTAGAGAAACAGACCCTTCGGCCCATCGTGCCTATGCCGAACAACAAACACCAAACGACACTCATCCCATTCACTCACACTTGACCCTTTGCCTACCAATCCTGGCATTTTAAGCACTCTTCTGCATACTTCCTAAATGTTATAAGGGTTGACCTGCTCCCAACCACCCTCTCGGGCAGCACATTCCATATGCCTATCATTGGTTGAAAACTTTTTTAGTCTCACATTTCGTCCACACTACTTACCGCTCACCTAAAACTTATGCTCTCTGGTCTTAGATACATCTACCATTGGAAAAGATTTTCACAATCTACTCTCTGTGCCCCTCATAATTCTGTGTATCTCAATCAGGTCCCCCTCAGCCTCCCCTGCTCCAGGGGAAACAATCCCAGCCTGTCCAGTCTCTCCTTATAACTGAGAGTTTCCATCTCAGGAAATATCCTGATTCTGAGGCAGGATCACCGGATCAGAAACGTTAACTCCGTTTCTTCCTTCATAGATGCTGCCAGATCTGCTGAGCTTTTCCAGCAACTTTTGTTTTTGTAACATCCTGGTGAATCACCTGTGCACCCGCTCCAGTGCAGTCACACCATTTCTACAGTGTGGCGACCAGAACTGCAATTCCATTTTTCCAGTGTTCCATTTAGGACTTATCAATGTGTTATGAAATTATAGCAAGACTTTTTAGCTTCTATATTCTGACCAATGAAGACAAGCATCCTGCATGCCTTCTTCCCCAACCTGTCTGCCTGTGCTGACACCTTCAGGGATCTATGAGCTCGTACACCAAGGTCCCTCTGTTCCTTAGTACCCCCTAGGGACTTCCACATTGCGTGGACTGGGCTACCAACCCACACCCTAACTCCCCACTACATTCACCTTTACTGGCTCCATCCCCGCCTCCTTGACCTGTCCGTCTCCTCTCCACCTATCTGCTCCTTTATCCATCTTCTATCCGCCTCCCCCTCTATTTATTTCAGAAACCGCTTACCCTCCCCCATTTCTGAAGAAGGGTCCAGACCCGAAACGTCAGCCTTCCTGCTCCTCTGATGCTACTTGGTCTGCTGTGTTCATCCAGCTCTACACCTTGTTATCTGAGATTGTGTATCTCCTACTTATACCAGACCTCCCAAAATACATCCCCTCACATTTATCAGAATTAAGTTCCATCTGCCATTGATCTGTCCAATTTACAATTTGATCAATAGCTTGAGACCATCCTCCTCACTATCAACAACAAAATTAATTTCAGTATCATCTGCAAACTTACTCATTAAACCTTCTACATTCATATCCAAGTTGTTAACGTTTAAAAGGGATTTGAAAGAAACAAATCCTCATCAGCAGCAAGTGCCCAAATTCTACGTCTGAGAGTGTTGGGGAGGCAGGTTCACTCGCGGGGTTGGGGTCGGGAATGTACTGTCTGAGAGTGCGGCCGGACTTGATACCGGGGCAGTTTTAATTTGAAAACTGGACACTCCTCCATCCCTCCCTCCCCCTGCTAAGCAGTTGGAAACCAATCACTGGGCAGATATAGTAGGAACTGCAGACGCTGGAGAATCCGAGGTGACAAGGTGTAGGGCTGGATGAACACAGCAGGCCCATAGTCACTTGACTGGCCCGCTGTGCTTCCTAAACGTCATGTCCTGGTAAGGAGCAGATAGTAAGAACTGCCCCTGCTGGAGTCAGAGTTGACAAAGTGTGGAGCTAGAGGAACACAGCAGGCCAGGCAGCGTCAGAGGAGCCGGAAAGCTGATGTTTCAGGTCCCGAAATGTCAACATTCCCGCTCCTCTGATGCAGCCTGGCCAGCTGTGTTCTTCCAACTCCACACTGTGTTATGTCCTGGTGAAGTCCGGCGAAAACACAACATGAAACGTGGTGTCTATTTCGAACCACACCAAACACTCCTTCAGATACCTCACACACACACACAACAGCCCAGATCATCAACAATATCCATAATGTAGCACCTGTATCGCATAGGGAAACTTCAATGCAGCATTGAGAATGACTGATAGTCACATCTGAAGCAAACTCAGAAAGTACTGGTGAAGCTCAGCAGGTCTGGCAGCATCTGTGAAGAGAGACACAGAGTTAACACTTCCATCCGATGTGATTCTTTACTACAGTTTACAAAGTGTTACAAAAACCAAAAGAACTGCGGAAGCTGTAAATCAGGAACAAAACGTTAAGGAAACGTTAACTGTTTTCTCCTCCACAGGTGCTGCCAGACCTGCTGAGCTTTTCCAGCAACTTTGTTTATGTTCCTACAAAGTGTCATATGTCTATGAAATATTACCTTTATTCCGTTCTCTCCCCCCCCCGTCACACCCCCCCCCCCTCACTCTTAGAGATCCTGCCAGACCCGCTGAGTTTTATCTGCGATACACATACACAGCAGGCCAAGCAGCATCTCAGGAGTACAAAAGCTGACGTTTCGGGCCTAGATCAGTTTTTATCTGTTTTGTGTTTCAGTCTCATGAGGACTTAGATTCGACAACCTGATCCAGGCCAAAGATGTGGGTTTTAAAAGATGTTTTACTAAGAGATGTCTTGAGGAAGGAAAGAGATTAAAGAGGCTGAGAGACCTGTGTGTGTGTGTGAGCGTGCGTGGTGTGTGTGTGAGTGCGCATGGTGTGTGTATATGTGTGTGTAGGTGTGTGTGTATGTGTGTGAGTGTAGGTGTGTGTGTGTGTGCATGGTGTGTGTATATGTGTGTGTAGGTGTATGTTTATGTGTGTGAGTGTAGGTGTGTGTGTGGGCGTGCGTGGTGTGTGTATATGTGTGTGTAGGTGTGTGTGTATGTGTGTGAGTGTAGGTGTGTGTGTGGGCGTGCGTGGTGTGTATATATATGCTTGCCTGTGTGTGAGTTTGTGTCTGAGCGTGTGTGTATCTATGTGTAATAGCGTATGTGTGTGTGAGAGCGCGTGTGTCTGTGTGTGTGTGTGTGTGTGTGGAAGGGATGTTTATTCCATAGTTTAGGACCAAGACAGCTAAAGGCACCAGTTGGCGAGTGGATTATAATAGAGAATGTAGAAGAGCCCGGACTGAGACGAAGGCGGAGATTTCTGGGATTGTGCGCCTGGAGGAGAGATGGGGTCTGATGAATATTTTGGAGATAGACCCCAGACCCGGCAGTAGCGCAGAGTATGTGTTAGACCAGCTCCCGTCCCCTCAGCGCCCAGACTCCAACCTGGTGCTGTCTAAAAGCCATTGAGAGCTCGGAATAGGCTGCAACGACAGTGTAGCCAGGACCTCGCCATTTATAAGCTGTGAGGATTGTCCCGGCGGGAGGGTGGAGATATGCTTCTGAGCGTTCTGAAGTCTCATCTTTACTGATCCCGGATCTGATGGAGTGGTCCGCCCATAACCCAGAGCGCTGTGTGTAGAGTTGTATAGATCCATTGTACCAGCCAGTATGTTTTAATAGAGAAACTCGACCGATAGCTCGCTGTTATAAGGATTCTGAGCAAAAAAAATCAGCCTCCAATTTAGTGAAAGGGTTTATTGTCACGAAGCCTAGCCCCAATGAAAGAAAGGGCGACAGTGATTCGGTCTCCACGCTCAGCGGTTAGAACGACGCAGGGTCATATGTACTATAATGTGTAATATATATGTCCAGTTCAATATTCCTGTATGGCCCAGGTTCACACAGGTTGAAAGCAAACTGATATTTCCAACGAAAGAGCAGAGCCCAATGAACAGTTTCGGAGTATCAATAAAATCACAATACTGTAGCTGATGGAAATCTGACGTAGAAAAAGCAGAAAGTGCTGGAGAAACTCGGCAGCTCTGGCGACATCCGTGGAGGGAGAAACAGATTGTGACTCTTCGTAAACCAGAAGGACAGTCGAATTAGATTTGAAACGTTAAAACACGCATTTCTCTCCACGGAGAACTGCTCAGTTGCTCCAGAGCTTTGTATGAAATAATCAACGAATCGATTTTGCAAACTGTTCAACACAAATCCGATTAAAACCGGCTCAAAACAAAAATGCACTTTACCGGTTCCCTGCACCATCGCGCGGTTGGGAAATTAGCGTTGGTAAAGATAACGACATCCAATAACATGATAAACTGTTTAATGTGATCTAATGTCTGACTCAGATCACATGAATGATTTTTAGCAAAGTAAATTCCAGTTCAATTGCAGTTAGATCCCCGGTCAACGCGTGAGTTTGAAGGATTGAACGAAATGCCATTCTACACAGGTGCATGGTGCTGCAGACAGCGACAAGACGCTGCCTCTTCGAAGAGACAGTGGACAGCTCTGAGCTCTCAAACATCCAATGGCATCATCTGAAAGAAGGGCAAGGGAATTCTTCTTGGTTTCACAGCCAGCATCTATCCTTCAATCAATGTCACAGATTGTTAGTCATCTTTTCATCGTTGTTTGTGGGAGCTTGCTGTGCATGAATTAGCAGCTACTTTAGAACAGCAATTCGATTTCATAAAGTACTCGCTTCACCAACCGAAGCACTGCGGGCCTCCAGAGTTAAATGCCGTTTCATTAAGGGAGAGTAGTGGTTTCGTAAATTACATTCACAATGTCCCCTTCATTTTCACAATGTCGGGTGTGGGTTTTACAACGTTACATTTCTGTTACCAATCGGATTTAAAATATTGAAATTACCCCTCATTTCTGTAATAGAATACGTACCGTAAAAATGTAAATGGCACCTAACGTTAGAGACAAAAAAAACCTGTAGACACTGGGATCTAAGGCAAACAGGAGGCTGGAAGAACACAGCAGGCCAGGCAGTATCTGGAGGAAAAGAGCAGTCAATGTTTCGAGTATTCAGGACTGAATGTGGGGGTAGGGGCAGATGCACATAAAGCCGGGGGGGGGGTGCAGGAGGGATGGAGGAATGGTGCTGATAGGTGGACACTGCTGCTAGGTATGACCTGGTAGGTTGACGGGAGGAATGAATCCGGTTGGTGACTGGAAGGGAGGCTCAGAAAGTGAAATGGAAGGGCAGCTGGGGGAGACGGTGGGAATGTTATTTGAAATTTAAAAACTCAGTGCTGAGTGAATAGTGTCTCACGTGTCTTGGTTACTTCAACATTACAAAATATCTTTATCACCCTAGAATTATATAGTTACAGGCCCCAATTAAATTACATTATACGTTATATTACATTCAAACGTAGTAGAAATTCTCAATGGATCTAATAATCTGTTTATTCTGACAGCTCACATCTATAGATGTATTCATGGTGAAATGCATGCAATATTAAATGTTTACAAGTGGTCTATAATGTATAATATGTTCAGAATGAAATGTACGTAAAAATTTATATTTATTACACCGATATTGAATTCCAGATATTTACATTAGTTAAATCAATTTCACTTTGTAAGATAACAAAGTGTGGAGCTGGATGAACACAGCAGGCCAAGCAGCATCTTAGGAACACAAAAGCTGACATTTCGGTGTAATCCCACAGCTGTAATAATTCAGTACAATGAAGTTAATATGATCTGAAATATTTGTAGTTATATTTGTTAGCGGTTTTATTGGAGATTCGATAACTTTGATTTCTGGCCGATATAGAGTGACAAACTGGATGGTAAATTTTCACCTGAACCCTTACAAGCTACACAAATAGAACCCGAAATTCCTTCTCCGGCTATGATGTGAATGCTATAAATTCGTTCCCTGCCTTGAGGTTCTGTCAGTTCACAGGCCCTGAGAGTGCTAGCCATCTCAGCTCTGAGAGAGCCGGGCCCCGTTCCACAGTTCAAATCGAACGTCTCCTGAGACGGGGGGAGAATCTATGCGTCTCTGGGACAAAGTGAGTTGGGGTGTCAGGTACATATCTATTGTAAAAGATCGAGGATCTTCTGGCGTTAGTCTGTTCCGTCAAAATGTCCCATCCGAACTCCCTCCACAGCCACCTATGTTCCAACAGCTGTGCCCAGGCTCATAACATTGACTGAAAAACATTCAGGGCTCTCCAGGTTCTTAGGAACTGATGGAGAGCCATTTAACACAGTGAAGATATCGTGCAATAGCTAGAAGATTCTTAGCGGGATAAGATGAGACAAAAACTGCCAATGCGGAAGATCTGAAACAAAAATAGAAAATCGCTGGAAAAACTCAGCAGGTCTGGCAGTACCTGTGAAGTGAGAAACAGTGAGTAGTTACAGGGGTTACAAATACATGGGTAGGAAAGTTTTAGAATTATATGGGCCAAATGCGGGAAAATGGGCTTAGTTTGGATGGACATTTTGGTTGGCATGGATGAGTTTGTGTAAAGGGCATGTCTCTGCGCTATAGGACTCTGTGACTCTAACAGTTAACTCTGCTATCTCTTCACAGATGCTGCCAGACCTGCTGAGATTCTTAAGGGACTTGGCAGGGTCAATACAGAGAGCTTGCTTCCTCTTGTGGGAGAGCCAGGATCGGAGGGCATCATCTCACAATAAGGGGTCACACACTGAAAACAGAGGTGAGGAAGAGTTTCTTCTCTGGGAAGGTCATGATGCTGCAGAATTCTTTACTGCACGGGACTGTCAAGGTTAGGTCATTAAGTATATTCAGATACATTTTTAATCAGAAAGGGAATGTGGGGTCATTGGGAAAAGGCAGGAAAGTGGGAGTTGAGGATTATCAGATCAGCCATGACCTCATGAGTGGCAAAGTAGACTGGAAGGGCTGCTTCTGCCCCTACATCGTATGGACTCATCACTTACAATGAATTTCACAGTGTCACATACCCCCTTCACCAGGGTGCACAGTGGGAGGTCAGAGGAACCTGAAATTTGAAGGATTTGTTTTTGCTGTTTATAATGGCATCTGGCAGGAAATAGTGATGTGCTGGGATGTTGTGAGCCTCTCTTGGGCACTGCGCTGTCAGGTTGTGCTGGCACTCCTTGCAGGGAAAGGGGTGCAGCCCCCTCCCTGCAGGAATAGTGTGACCTCCAATGTGTTCCCACAGCTTGGCTCAGTGACATTGTGAAGACTGTCAGCTGGCCTGGCAATGGACCATACCAAGACAGGCATTGTGCTGTGCCTAGCCTAATGGCCTCAAACTCACCATTGCCCATTAACAGACTGATGAGCATTTCTTGCAGTTGGATATAATGTTCAGCGCCAAAATAAAACACTGACCATTTCCTCCGCAGCAAGGCTGAATGAGATTTTGTTCCCTTCACCATCAGGTCCAATGGCCTAAAGGTTCATGGTTCACAGAGGCCAGGACATAAACTAAAGACTAGACGGAGCATGAAGTAATCAGTGAATAAGTAATCCAGAGGCTAATTCTGTGAATTTATACATTCAATCCCACCATGGCAGATGGTAACATTTAAATTCATCCCAGGAAGCAGCCAATTGAACTTTGTTTAAACCCCTTCCACTGCAAGTCTATCCCTTCTTAAGTAAGGCAGCCAAGATTGTACATAATACTCCAGGTGTGGTCTCACCAAAGTCCTGTACAGTTGTAGCAAAACTTCCATATTATAATAATCAATTCCCCTCACAATAAAGACCAACATTCCACCTGTAATCCTAAAAACTTGCTGTACCTACATACTCATCTGTTATGATTCATAAACAAGGATCCTAAGATGTTGCTGTTTTGTTAAGAATGGTGCCACCATTTTCCCAATGAAAGATGCTAGACTTATTGTCCTATGATTTCCTACTTTGCCTTCTTTTGTTTAAATGCATGTCGTATTTCAATAATATTCCATTTTCTATTCTCCCTACCAAATTGGACAAATTCATGTTAGCGAGTTTTGAGAAGATTTGTAGCTCAGGTTGAGGTTCTGGATGTGAGTTTGCTCGCTGAGCTGGAAGGTTAGTTTTCAGACGTTTGGTCACCTTTTTTTTAAATTTGAAAAAATATAACTTTATTCATAAGATGTACAAAAAATAAAACATATTTATACACCTACCCAGTCATGCAAGCCGCTCCAGGTTACCCAGGGGGTACATACACCAACTAAAGGAAAAAAAACAAACAAAAGAAGAAGAAAAAACAAAGCAAAGAAAATACCCCGGCAGTCGTCTCCCCGCACAGTCTCAGTTGGCCCCCTGACCAGTTGGGGAAGGGGCCGGCTGGGCCCAGTTACCAGATAGGGTCCTTTTTTCTATTCTGGACGAGGGGTTTCATACCGTGGTCTTTCCCCACCGCGCCTTGGCGGCAGCTACCCCAAGCTTTAGCGCGTCCCTCAGCACGTAGCCCTGGACCATGGTGTGCGCCAGTCTGCAACACTCGGTTGGGGTCAGTTCTTTCAGCTGGCAGGCCAGCAAGTTGCGGGCAGACCAAAGAGCGTCTTTCACCGCATTGATGGTCCTCCAGGCACAGTTGATGTTGGTTTCTGTGTGCATCCCCGGAAACAGCCCGTAGAGCACGGAGTCCCACGTCACGGAGCTGCTAGGGACGAATCTCGACAAATACCACTGCATCCCCCTCCAGACCTCCTGCGCATAGGCACACTCCAGAAGGAGGTGATCAACAGTCTCGTCCCCCCCGCAGCCACCTCGAGGGCAGCGTGCGGTGGCGCAGAGATTCCGGGCATGCATAAAGGATCTCACTGGCAGAGCCCCTCCCACCGCCAGCCAAGCAACGTCCTTGTGCTTGTTTGAAAGTTCTGGCGATGAGGCATTCTGCCAAATGACTTTGGCAGTCTGCGTGGGGAACCACACGACGGGATCCACCCTCTCCTTTTCCCGAAGGGTCCCGAGGATACTACGTGCTGACCACTGCCTGACGGAATTGTGGTCAAAGGTGTTTCCTTTCAAAAATTTCTCCACGAAGGACAGGTGGTACGGGACGGTCCAACTAGTCGGAGCCTACCACAGCAACGAGGCCAGGTCCATCCTTCGCAACACCGGGGACAGGTAGAACCTCAGTAAGTAGTGACACTTGGTGTTTGCGTACTGAGGATCTACGCACAGCTTGATGCAGCCGCACACAAAGGTAGCCGTCAGGGCGAGGGTGGCGTTCGGTATGCCTTTTCCCCCATTTCCCAGGTCTTTGTACATGGTGTCCCTGCGGACCCCGTTCATCCTCGACCCCCAAATGAAGTGGAAGATGGCCCGGGTGACCGCAGCAGCGCAGGTCCAGAGAATAGGCCAGGCCTGCGCCGCATACAACAGTACCGAATTCCCCTCGCACCTGACAACCAGGTTCTTACCTGCGATGGAGAGGGACCGGAGCGTCCAACTGCCCAGCTTCTGCTTCAATTTGGTGATACGCTCCTCCCAAGTCTTAGTGCACGCCCCAGCTCCACCGAACCAAACACCCAGCACCTTCAAGTAGTCTGTCCTGACGGTGAAGGGGATGAAGGAGCAGTCGTCGCAGTTCCCAAAGAATATGACCTTGCTCTGACCCCTATTGACTTTGGCACCTGACGGCCAGTTCAAACTGGCCGCAGATGCCCAACAGCCTACTCACCGACCGACGATCGGTGCAGAAGACGGCGACATTGTCCATGTACAGGGAGGTCTTGACGTGAAGGCCTCTGCTGCCTGGGATAGTCACACCCTTCAGGTTCACGTCCTTCCTGATGGATGCGGCGAAGGGCTCCAAACAGCACATGAACAAGGCAGGAGAGAGCGGGCAGCCCTGCCTGACTCCAGATCTGACAGGAAAACTGTCCGATTCCCACCCATTGATCGAGACTGCGCTAACGATGTTGGCGTAGAGCAGCCGGATCCAATTGCGGATGCCCTCCCCGAACCCCAATTTGGAGAGAACGTCCCTCATGTAAGCATGAGAGACCCTGTCGAAGGCCTTCTCCTGGTCCAGGCTGATGAGGCAGGTGTCCACCCGTCTGTCCTGTGCGTAGGCGATCATATCCCTGATGAGCGCGAGGCTCTAAGCGATCTTCCTGCCCAGCAAAGCACAGGTTTGGTCAGGGTGAATCACCGACTCCAGGACAGACCTGACCCGGTTGGCTATGACCTTGGCCAGGATTTTGTAGTCCACGTTCAATAGTGAAATGGGATGCCAATTCTCAATTTCTTCCCTCTCCCCCTTCCTCTTGTAAATGAGGGTGATGATGCCCTTCCTCATGGACTTGCACATTTCCCCTGCCCGAAGCGCACTATCGTACACCTCCAGCAGGTCCTGGCTGACCAGGTCCCACAGAGCAGAATACAGCTTGACCGGTAAGCCATCGCTCCCGGGAGTCTTATTACTCTCCAAGGACGTGAGGGCTCTGGTCAGCTCGTCCAGGGATATCAGCCGGTCCAGCCTCTCACTCGTGCCATTGTCTAAGACCTCCGTGATAGACGACAGGAACGACTTGGAGGCTGTGCTGTCCCTGGGCTTCGTGTCGTACAGTCCGGCATAGAAGGATCTGCTGATCCTCAACATGTCGGGCCGAGATGACGTCACCGAGCCGTTCTCCTCCTTCAGCCGGCTAAGCACAGAGCTCTCTTTGTGCACCTTTTGAAAGAAGAAACGCGAGCACGTCTCGTCCTGCTCCACGGAGCGGACCCTGGACCGGAAGATTATCCTGGAGGCCTCTGCGGCGAAGAGCGAGGCTTGCTGGCCCCTCACCTCGCGGAGGTCCTCTGTGAAATCGACCCCCATCAACTGCAGAAGGAGCAGGTTCTGCACCCTTTTCTGGAGTCGCGACAGCTTTCCTCGCCTCTCTCTCGCCTTCCGAACACCCTTGAGGACAAAGAACCTCTTGATGTTCTCCTTCACCGTCTCCCACCAGTCGCCCGGAAACTCAAATAGGGTTTTCACGGTTCTCCAACCGGTGTACTCCCTCTTAAGCTCCTCGACGTTCTCTGGGGTCAACAGAGTCGTGTTGAGCGTCCACGTCCCCTTGCCAGCCGGCTGGTCGTCCTGTAAGTGACAGTCGGCCAGCAGGAGGCAGTGGTCAGTGAAGAACACCGGCTCGACGCCGGTGGACCTGACCGAGAACACCCGTGACACAAACTGGAAGTCTATCCTTGAGCGAATAGACCCGTCTGGCTGCGACCAGGTGTGTCTCCGCTGCGTTCCATTTGCAGGGGTGCTGAAGACGTCAAGCAGCTTGGTGTCCTTCACCGTGCCCATCAGGAATCTGGACGTGACGTCCAGTTGACTCCCCCCACCCGCTGTCCCCACGCCGGATCTTCCATCTGCATCGATGATGCAGTTGAAGTCTCCGCCTAGGATGACCGGCCTGGACGTAGCCAGCGGGGGTGGAAGACGCTGCGGGACAGCCAACCGCTCACTCCGTACCGCTGGGGCGTACACGTTGATCAGCCTCAGGGGAGCGTTCCTGTTGGTGACGTCATTCACTAGGAGGCGCCCCCCCACCACCTCCTGAACTTGAGAGATGGTGAAGTCGCGCCCCCGCAGCAGAATAGCCAGGCCCGAGGAGTGACAGTCGTTACCCCCTGAACAGATTGAAGGCCCACAGGTCCAGGCACCCAACCATTTCCCGTACCTGCCGAGGTGCGGTATCCCACACTCCTGCAGAAACAGGAGGTCCGCCTTGACGGTGGTCAGGTAGGCCAACGTGGGCACACATCTTGCGGTGGACTTGACGCTGGGCACATTAATGCTTGCAACCCGTACCCCCATTGTGGGCAGTGACCGCAGTACCCTCCCCAAGTCCAAGGTCCAGCCCCTCCATCTGTCCCTTCATGCCCATTGCCCGGGCTAACTGCTGGATGCTCTCCGGGCTCAGGAAACCGTCCATGCTGCCTTCCGGGTGGCATCCCCCCGTCGGGGGTACGGAGACAGGAGAGTCCGGCTCTGGGTCAGGCTGGGGATGCGCTATTTCCTCGTTCCCGCCTGGAATTTCCAGGGGGCCCTCCAGGGCCCTGGCAGCACGTGACTGGGTGTCGGAGGAAGCCTCAGGACGCCTCCTGTCACCTGGAAGTGGGGTGCTTCTTTCCTTCTCCCTTGAGATCTTTAGCTTCTGCTTTGGGCGGGCCATCTCCAAATCTCCCTTTTCAGAGGAGCTCTTATAGCCCCCCTGTAGCTACCTCTTCCCACCTGATGGCTGCTGTTCCTGGGCCCGCCGACACACCTTCCTCCTCGCTTTTCGGACCATCGTCCACTCCCCTGGGTCGCCTGTCGCTGCCTCCTAGTGGCTGATGTCACCTACAGGAATGCTCCCCTGAGGCTGATCAACATGTACGCCCCAGCGGTACGGAATGAGCGGTTGGCCATCCTGCAGCGGCTTCCACACCTGCTGGCTACGTCCAGGCCGGTCATCCTAGGCGGAGACTTCAACTGCATCATCGATGCAGATGGAAGATCTGGCGTGGGGACAGCGGGTGGGGGGAGTCAACTGGACATCACGTCCAGATTCCTCATGGGCACGGTGAAGGACGCCAAGCTGCTTGACGTCCTCAGCACCCCTGCAGACGGAGCGCAGCGGAGGTACACCTGGTCGCAGCCAGACGGGTCTATTCGCTCAAGGATAGACTTCCTGTTTGTGTCACAGACGTTCTCGGTCAGGTCCACCGGCGTCGAGCCGGTGTTCTTCACTGACCACTGCCTCCTGCTGGCCGACTGTCACTTACAGGACGACCAGACGGCCGGCAAGGGGGCGTGGAAGCTCAACACGACTCTGTTGACCCCAGAGAACGTCGAGGAGCTTAAGAGGGAGTACGTCAGTTGGAGAACCGTGAAACCCCTCTTTGAGTCTCTGGGCAACTGGTGGGAGACAGTGAAGGAGAACATCAAGAGGTTCTTTGTCCTCAAGGGTGTTCGGAAGGCGAGAGAGAGAGACGAGGATAGCTGTCGCGACTCCAGAAAAGGGTGCAGAACCTGCTCCTTCTACAGTTGATCGGGGTCGATTTCACAGAAGACCTCTGCGAGGTGAGGGGCCAGCAAGCCTTGCTCTTCGCCGCAGAGGCCTCCAGGATAATCTTCCGGTCCAGGGTCCGCTCCGTGGAGCAGGACGAGACGTGCTCGCGTTTCTTCTTTCAGAAGGTGCACAAAGAGAGCTCTGTGCTTAGCCGGCTGAAGGAGGACGACAGCTCAGTGACGTCATCTCGGCCCGACATGTTGAGGATCAGCAGATCCTTCTATGCCGGACTGTACGACACAAAGCCTACGTACAGCACGGCCTCTGAGTCGTTCCTGTCGTCTATCACGGAGGTCTTAGACGACGGCAAAAGTGAGAGGCTGGACCGGCCAATATCCCTGGATGAGCTGACCAGAGCCCTCAAGTCCTTGGAGAGGAATAAGTCTCCCGGGAGCGACGGCTTACCGGTCGAGCTGTATTCTGCTCTGTGGGACCTGGTCAGCCAGGACCTGCTGGAGGTGTACGATAGTGCGCTTCGGGCAGGGGAAATGTGCAAGTCCATGAGGAAGGGCATCATCACCCTCATTTACAAGAGGAAGGGGGAGAGGGAAGAAATTGAGAATTGGCATCCCATTTCACTATTGAACGTGGACTACAAAATCCTGGCCAAGGTCATAGCCAACCGGGTCAGGTCTGTCCTGGAGTCGGTGATTCACCCTGACCAAACCTGTGCTTTGCAGGGCAGGAAGATCGCTGAGAGCCTCGCGGTCATCAGGGATACGATCGTCTACGTACAGGACAGACGGGTGGACACCTGCCTCGTCAGCCTGGACCAGGAGAAGGCCTTCGACGGGGTCTCTCATGCTTACATGAGGGACGTCCTCTCCAAATTGGGGTTCGGGGAGGGCATCCGCAATTGGATCCAGCTGCTCTACGCCAACATCGTTAGCGCAGTATCGATCAACGGGTGGGAATCGGACAGTTTTCCTGTTAGATCTGGAGTCAGGCAGGGCTGCCCGCTCTCTCCTGCCTTGTTCGTGTGCTGTGTGGAGCCCTTCGCCGCATCCATCAGGAAGTACATGAGCCTGAAGGGCGTGACTATCCCAGGCAGTGGAGGCCTTCACGTCAAGACCTCCCTGTACATGGACAATGTCGCCGTCTTCTGCACCGATTGTCGGTCGGTGAGTAGGCTGTTGGACATCTGCGGCCAGTTTGAACTGGCCTCGGGTACCAAAGTCAATAGGGGTAAGAGCGAGGTCGGGTTCTTCGGGAACTGGGACGACTGCTCCTTCATCCCCTTCACCGTCAGGACAGACTACCTGAAGGTGCTGGGTGTTTGGTTTGGTGGAGCTGGGGCGTGCACTAAGACTTGGGAGGAGCGTATCACCAAATTGGAGCAGAAGCTGGGCAGTTGGACGCTCCGGTTCCTCTCCATCGCGAGTAAGAACCTGGTTGTCAGGTGCGAGGGGCTTTCGGTACTGTTGTATGTGGCGCAGGCCTGGCCTATTCCTGGACCTGCGCCGCTGCGGTCACCCAGGCCATCTTCCACTTCATTTGGGGGTCGAGGATGAACGGGGTCCGCAGGGACACCGTGTACAAAGACCTGGAAAATGGGGGAAAGGACATACCGAATGCCACCGTCGCCCTGACGGCTACCTTTGTGTGCGGCTGCATCAAGCTGTGCGTAGATCCTCAGTACGCAAACACCAAGTGTCACTACTTACTGAGGTTCTACCTGTCTCCGGTGTTGCGAAGGATGGGCCTGGCCTCGTTGCCGCGGAACGCTCCGAGTAGTTGGACCGTTCCGTACCACCAGTCCTTCGTGGAGAAATTTTTGAAGGGAAACACCTTTGACCACAATTCCGTCAGGCAGTGGTCAGCACGTAGTATCCTCGAGACCCTTTGGGGAAAGGAGAGGGTGGATCCTGTTGTGTGGTTCCCCACACAGACTGCCAAAGTCATCTGGCAGAATGCCTCATCGCCAGAACTTTCAAACAAGCACAAGGACGTTGCTTGGCTGGCGGTGAGAGGGGCTCTGCCAGTGAGATGTTCTATGCATGCCTGGAAGCTCTGCGCCACCGCATGCTGCCCTCCAGGCGGCTGCGGGGGGGATGAGACTGTTGATCACCTCCTTCTGGAGTGTGACTATGCGCAGGAGGTCTGGAGGGGGATGCAGTGGTATTTGTCGAGGTTCGTCCCTAGGAGCTCCATGATGCGGGGCTCCATGCTCTACGTGCTGTTTCCCGGGATGCGCACCGAGACCAACATCAACCTCGCCTGGAAGACCATCAATGCGGTGAAAGACGCTCTTTGGTTTGCCTGCAACTTGCTGGTCTGCCAGCTGAAAGAACTGACCCCGACTGAGTGTTGCAGACTGGTGCACTCCAAGGTCCAGGACTACGTGCTGAGGGACGCGATAAAGCTTGGGGCAGCCGCCTCCAAGGCGCGGTGGGGAAAGACCACCGTATGAAATCCCTCATCCAGAATGGGGGAAAAAAGGTCCCTATCTGGTAACTGGGCCCAGCTGGCCCCTTCCCCAACTGGTCAGGGGGCCAACGGGGACTGTGCAGAGTGACGACTGCCGGGGTATTTTCTTTGCTTTGTTTTTTTTTCTTCTTCGTTTGTTTTTTTTTCCTTTTTAGCTGGTGTACGTCCCCCCTGGGTAACCCAGAGCAGCTTGCATGACTGGGTAGGTCTATAAATATGTTTTTTTTTGTACATCTTATGAATAAAGTATATTTTTTCAAATAAAAAAAAGTGACGAAATGTCTGAAAACTAACCTTCCAGCTTAGCGAGCAAGCTTACATCCAGAACAAATTCATGTTTTCCTATATTAAACTCCTTTTACCAATATTTTTGCACACTTATTGAACCTATCTAAATTTTTTTGTAACTCTTTGCACTTTGCTCTCCAAGTGCTTTCCGAGCTGCCTTTGTATTTATCATGTATCTTTAGGTATAGTCAATTCCTTCGTCTAAGTCTGGAAGTTATTAATATGGGTATCCACTAGCTATGGTTTGCCAACCGGAAAATAAATAATTTCTCCAGTCTCTCTGATTCCTGTTATTCCTGTCCTAATACAACACTCAAAATACAATGAATTCTTGTCTTTTGTGGCAATGTTTTATGTGGTTTCCTGCTGGCTATCTTTTGAAAACCCAATACAGTTCAATTACTGGTTCTCCTTTATCCACTCTGCCTGTTACATGCTCAAAGAATTCTTACACACTTGTTAAATGTGTTGAAAACAAAACTAAGTTGGCTGTCTGACTGCATTATGATTTTCTAATACACTTCTGCTGCATCTTTAATAATGCAATCTACTGGTTTCCCAATGACAGATGCAAGGCTAGCAAGCCTATAATTTCTCTTGTCTTCTTCCTTTCTGGAATACAGGTGTTACATTTGTGCTTTTCCTTAAAGGCAAGAGATCTTCCCAGAGTCCAGGGAATTTTTAAAGATTACAATCAATGCATCCATTAACTCTACAGGCACTTCATTTAAGACCCTAGAATCCAGACTACCACCTCCAAGGGATTTGACAGCTTTTGGTCCCATTAGTTTCTCAGTACTTTTACTCCAGCGACCTTGATTCCTTCAAGCTCCCCTCTCCCCTGTGCCTCTTGGTTTTCAATTAATCTTGGGATGGCTTTTATGCCTTCTTCATAAAAGATAGATACAAAACAGTCACTCAAATTCTAGTTGTTTTCTTGTTTCCCAGTGCTAATTTTTTAGCCTCACCCTCCAAGGGATAACATTCTAAGTAGCTGCTCTTTACCTTTTTATATGTTTGTTTTCTCTTTCAGTCACCCTTTCCTGGTTTTTGAATGTTTCCCAATCCTCTGACCTACCTTTAAACTTTGCAGCATTATTCATTTTTTCTTTCAGTTTAATATAACCTTTAACTTCTGAAACACAGTTAGTGCATCCTTCACTTAGAGTCTTTCTTTTTCGATGCAATATACTTTTATTGGGAGTTAGGAAGGATGACCTTATATGTCTGCTACTGCTTCTCTACCATTGTAATCTCTTAGCAAATTCCCCTTTTCCGTTCTAGCCAATGCTGTCTCCATAACTTTTATTTAAGGTTAAGACTCCATTTCAGAGCCATGTTCCTTACTCTTAAAACTAAATGTAAAATCTGCCATGTCTCATCAAGAGGATACTTTACAATGACGTCACACTGTTGCATTACTCATTGCACAGGGCTAGATTAGCCAATTCCTTCGGTCATTTGAGAATGATTTGTTCTAAGAAACTTATATGACTGTCCTTTATGAACTCATTCTTACTACCTTAGCCAATAAGTCATCCAACATCAATAAAATTAAAATATCCCACAATTATTGCAGAAAGCTTTCTTACATATCCCCTTTATAGTTGAGTTATAATCTGTCCTACAATGTCCTACTGTGATGGAGCCCATTCACATCAATGGCATACAGGCTGATTCTCCACCACGATCTTCAGAACCGAAATCATACTTCATGACTGTACTGCTCTCATGTTTTCTTAACGGAGCTACTCATCTTTGTCTCCATTCTCCCTGGCCTTCTGAAATGTCATGTACTCCTGAATATTGAGGCCCCAGCCTTGGTCATCCTACAACCATGTCTCTGCAATGGTTATCATGCCATATTCAGCATGCCCGTAAAGACTCTTACCAATTTTTATAGATGCACCACAAAAAGCATTCTATCTGCATCCATCACGGTTTGGTATGGCAACTGTTCTGCCCATAAGGACCATTAGCAATGACAGAGAGTTGTGAACACAACCCTGGACATCACACAAGCCAACCTTCCGTTCATTGACTGTATCTATACTTCTCACTGCCTCAGAAAGGCAGCCAACATCATCAAAGACCCTTCCCACCCTGTTTATAATCTTGTCCAACCATTTCTGTCAGTCGGGAGACACTAAAGCTTAAACAGATGTACCAACAGATTCAACAGCCGCTTCTTCCCCACTGTTATTAGTTTTCTGAATGAACCTCCCAAGTTTTAAATTTAATGTTGACTTTGCTCTTTGTGCTCCTTCTATGCAGCTGTAACATTGTATTCCTCTTTCTGTTCTGTACCATAGTGCACTTTACATGATATGATCTACTCGTACTGCAAACAAAACAAAACCTCTCACTGTAGCTAGGTACATGTGACAACAATAAATCAAACCAAATCAAATATTCATATATTCTTTTTGTGCTCTCAGTTCATGCACCTCTTTATGAATGCTGTATCCTTTCAGATAAAGACCCTTTAATTCTATCTTTTTATAATTCGTTCTGACTCTGTTCTTATTTGCTGATGCGCTCTTATGTTTGTGTATTCTACCCCTTTTTATCAGCTTCTGGTTAACATTACCTGCATTGTTTCTTTGCACAATTACCTTGTTATTCCATTGAAAGTTTCTAAATTTCACTTTATGTGAACACTATCCTTCCCATTACTATTTGGCTTAAAGTTTTATCCACAGTCTTAGTTATACCAATTATTTGATCACAGCATGGTCAGAGAACATAGAACAGTACAGCACACTACAGGCTCTTCGGCCCACAGTGTTGTGCCAACCTATTATCCTACAAAGACCAATCTACTCTTAATACCCTACATTTTACTATCCCCCATGTGCCTATCCAAGAGCCGCCTAAAAGCCTCTAAAGTATCTGACCACACTACCACCCCCGGCAGCGTATTCCACAGGGCCACCACTCTCTGTGTAAAGACCATTCCAACTGTATAGCTCCGTCTTTATTCAGTACTAGTGTTAGACCTAATGAATCAAACACTTTTGACACATACCAATCTTTGAGCTATGCATCTAACTGTCTAACCTAATTTACCATTTGTCAATTTGGCTCAGGTAGTAATCCAGAAATGGTTACTTTTGTAGCTCTTCTTTTTAATTTTGAAGCTAATTTCTCACATCCTTCCATTGGGCCCATTCTTATTCCCAAGAAGGTGAACCACAGCAACTGGATCCTTCCCCTCCACTTCAAATCCACTCCCGCGCTGTTTGAGATGTCCTGAGCCCAGGCGTGAGGTGCTTTCAGCATGTAGCACTTGTCTGGCCCTTTATGACCTCCTGTTTGATGACCCAAGCCATCTTCCACTTTATCGGGGCCATATTCTGAACTGTGAATGTCAACTGCACTTTAATTTGTTATATTGTCACTTATTTACAAACAACCACACGGCCAAACATTGCTTCACTATCCAGTGTGAGCTTAGCGTAAATGTGAATGGGCCTGGCCATCATGTTCTCTACAGTCAAACAGTTGACTGAGGCACATGTTTGAGAAATGCTGGCAAAGATATTGAAAACCTTTGGATCCAGTGCATGTACTTTCAAGAGAACGAGGAGGTGGAGAGTAATCAAGTTTTAAATGTGCTGTAGGACAGGTAGTGGAAGAAATATACAAATTTCCATTTTACATTTGATTTTTGTCTTTGATTCTTTTCCAGCCCATATACTAACTAAATCTTGATTCAATTCCATTTCTCTGCTCTACTATTCTGATGGTGCTTTCAAAATATCAAACACAGAGGAAGCAATGAAAAGGAAGGAAACAAATAAGGCTTTCCCATGATAATTAGATATTATAGATAATTGGGCTGCTTTGTGTATAATTATTTTGGATGTAACCTGCCACCACTCATATTATTAAATCATGATCACCGTTTATAAAACATTGGACTATTTTACTTCACCAGTCCAATTTGTTTGAAACTGATGAGCCAAGGTGTGTTGTACACAATGTCTGTTAGAAGACTGAACACATTTGTGACACTGCATTTTATCAAGATCTGTTAAATCTTTCCAAATTCTGTAGTTTCAGAGATATGGAGTGAGAATGTGAAATTATAAGCTTTATATCCTCATTGAAAAAAGGAGGAAAAGTCAGGTTAAATTTCATAACTAGCAAAAGATACTCAGAGATTGTCTGAATCAGGGTTCTCTGAATTCAGGAATTAGAGTAGTTAGGTACTTGATTTTGAATAGCACAGACTCAATGGGCTGAAGGGCCTTTGTCTGTGCTGTAGACTACTATGACTCCATGATTCCACTATCAAGGAGGAGCAAGCAGTCCTTGGAACATCAATGAGTCAAATGTTGAGGGTGAAAGCTTCATTTCAGAGTTGTTAACTCTGGGGCAGCACGGTGTCTCAGTGGTTAGCACTGCAGCCTCACAGCACCAGGGACACTGGTTCAATTCCAGCCTCGGGTAACTGTCTGTGTGGAGTTTGCACATTCTCCCTGTGTCTGCGTGGGTTTCCTTTGGGTGCTCCGGTTTCCTCCCACAGTCCAAAGATGTGCAGGCTAGGTGGATCAGCCATGGTAAAATTGCCCGTACTGTACAGGTGTGTGGGGGTTATAGGGGGTTGGGTCTGGTTGGGATGCTTCAAGGGGCGGTGTGAACTTGTAGGGCCGAAGGGCCTGTTTCCACACTGTAGGGAATCTAATCTAATCTAAAAAAACACTAAGCTGACCCTCCAGCGCAGTGCCAAGGGAGGTGTGCATTGTTAGAAATGCCATCTTTTGATAAGACGTCAAGCTAAGGCCCTGTCTGGGTCTCTGGTGGATGTAAATTAGACTATGATATCTTAAGATAGGAGTTTACCTGCTGTCTTGGTTAACCTTCAAGCTTCAACTAAAATAAAACAACTTTATTGATCATTTGTATCGCTGTGGTCTACAACAACGTGCAGTGTGCATATTGACCATTTGTGAGAATCAGTTATTGTAAAATATGGGTCTGTGTCTTCCAATGAGTGCTGCATGTTAATATCACATTCACATTTCACTTGTCCTTCTAGGTGGTAGAGGTCACAGGTTTTGAAAGTGCTGCCAGAGGAGCTTTGCTGAGTTGCTACAGTGCATCTTATAGATGTTACAAGTTGCTGTTACCGTGTCTCAAATGTGCAGAGAATAAAAGTTTGTGATGCAGAAGGAATGCTCAGGGGTTTGCCTGGTCCTGGATGGTGCCAAGATTCTTTAGTGTTGGAGCTGCATTCATCCAGTCACATGGAGAGTATTCCATCAGACCTCTGATCTGTGAATTATTGATGGTGACTAGGCTTTTGGGGAGTCAGGAGGTGTGTTATTTACCACAAAATTTTCAGTCTCTAACTTGTTACGTGGCTGGTCTTATTAACTTCTGTTTAATGGTAATCACCAGGTTGTTAACTTTGAGAGATTCAACAATGGTAATGGCATTAAAGATTACATGTAGATGTGAGCTTCTCTTGTGCTGGAAGTGGTCAAGCCTGTGTGTTATGTCATCTTACAGTCCATGGACAGGGATTGCTTCAATGTTTGGTGAGTTGCAAATGAATTGCAATCATTAGCAAACATCTGACCTTATAATAAACATGGAATCACAGAGTCATACAGCATGGAAACAAACGCTTCAGTCCAACTTGTCTATGCCGACCAGATTTCCCAAACTAAACTAGTCCTATTTGCCTGCATTTGGCACATATCCCTCTAAACCCTTCCTATTCATGTACTTGTCCAAATGTCTTTCAAATATTGTAACAGTACCAGCCTCCATTACTTCCTCTGACAGTTCATTCCATACACACACCACCCTCTGTGTGAAAAAGTTGCTTCTCTGGTCCCTTTTATATCTTTCCTCTCTCACCTTAAACCTATGCCCATCAATTCTGAACTCCCCCACCCCAGGGAAAAGACCTTTGCTGCTCACCTGATCTCTGCCCCCTCTTGATTTTATAAACCTCTATAAGCTTGCCCTTCAGCCTCCTAAGTTCCAGGGAAAGAAATCCCAGTCTATTTGCTCTCTCCTTATAATTCAAACTCTCTAATCTCAGCAACATCATTAAAAATCTTTTCTGAACCCTTTCCAGTTTAGTAATCTCTTTCCTAGCAGGGTGGCCAGAACAATGTGCAATATTCCAAAAGTGGCCTCACCAATATCCCATACAGCTGCAACATGACATCCCAACTCCTACATTCAGTGCTTTGAGCAGTGAAGGCAAGCATACCAAATGCCTTCTTCACCACCCTGTCTAGCTGCCACACCATTTTCAAGGGACTATGCACCTGAAGCCTTAGGTCGCTCTGTCTTTTGCAGTGATGTGTTGAACTTCCCCATTATTGAGGATGGGGATATTTGTGGAGCCTCCTTCTCCAGTCAGTTGTTTCCTGGATGTGACAGGACTGCAGAGCTTACATCTGATCCATTGGTTCTGGGACTTCTTAGATCTGTCTCTGATATGCTGCTTCCACTGTTTGGTAAGCAAGTAGCTTGTAGTTTCCTCAGGTTGAGTCCTTATTTTGGGGTAAGCCTGGTGCTGCACCTGGCATGCTCTACTGCACTCTCCATTGATCCAGTTTTGATCCCCTGATATCAATGGTTGAGTGGAGCCATGCGTTATGTAATGTCGATAGTTGTTAGTTATCTGAATTTTCAGAAGGCATTTCCAGAAGTCTTACATAAGAGCCAAATAACTAAGGTAGAAGTCCATGGAACTGAGGATGAATTACTGACATGGCTGGGAAATTGGAAGAGTGGCAGGTGACGGAATGTCGGAACAGTGGGTAGGTTCTCAAAAGGTTGGGATATGACCAGTGGTGTCCCACAAGGACCTGGGTCAGGGTCTCAATTATTCACATTGTTTATTAGTGGCTTGGATGATAACATAGAAAGTTGTGTATTTAAAGGCACTGATGATACAAAGTTAGGCAGCGATGTAGATTGCACACAAGCAATAAATACTGGCCAGCTAGCAATAGTCACTCTCGCTAGTGAATCAAAAAAGAAAGCTATGTGGATGATTGCATAACATTACAATAGGATATTAAGAAACTAGGTGAATGGGTAAAACTGTGTCAGATGGTGTTCAATGCAAGCGAGTGTGATGTTATCCTCTCATGGGGAGGGAATAGCCCCATGGCATTATTGCTGGACTTTTAATCCAGAGACACAGATAACGTTAGGTGTCCAGGTTCGAATCCTGCCACGGCAGGTTGGGGAATTTGAATTCAATACAATATCTGGAATTAAGAATCTAATGATAACCATGAATCTGTTGTCAATTGTGGGAAAATCCTCTCTGGTTCACTAATATCCTTTAGATAGGCAATCTGCCATCCTTACCTGGTCTGGCCCACATG
The DNA here is from genome assembly GCF_030684315.1 of Stegostoma tigrinum. Taxonomy (NCBI): domain Eukaryota; kingdom Metazoa; phylum Chordata; class Chondrichthyes; order Orectolobiformes; family Stegostomatidae; genus Stegostoma; species Stegostoma tigrinum. The sequence continues at coordinate 59,123,883 of NC_081372.1, forward strand.
TGTCTCCAGACCCACAGCAATGTGGTTGGCTTTAAGCTGCCCTCTGGGCAATTAGGGATGGGCAATAAATGCTGTCTTGTCAGCAACGCCCTCATTCTATTAATGAATAAAGGAAAACAAAATATCATTTTGATGGTACGAGGTTAAATACAGAGGATGTCCAAAGAGACTTGTGTGTTTAGGTACACAGATCTTCAAAGTGTCACAAACAAGTACAGAAAATAATCAAGAAAGCTAATGGAATACTGTCCTTTATATCTAGAGCATTGGAGTACCAGGATGAAGAAGTTATGCTGCAGTTATATAAAATGCTGGTTGAATCCCACAAGGAGCACTGAAAGCAGATCTGGACACCACACCTTATGAGGATATATTGATCCTGGAGGGAGCACAACATAGGTTTCCAAGAATGATACCTGGACTACAGGGGTTAGGTTTTGAGGAGTAAATAAATCAATCAGGCCTGTTTTCTCCGAATTTAGTTTTCAGTATGGCCTGATCAAGCCTTCGAGATATTAACAGGAAAAGACAGGGTCGAGAAAGATAAACTATGCCCAATGGTTGGGGAAATTTTTTATCCATATAATCATTTGTGGGATGTGAACTTTGCTGCCTAACCAGCATTTATTGCCTGTCCCTAGTTGCCCTTGAGAAGGTTGTGGTGAGCTGCCTTCTTGAACTGCTGCAGGCCCTGAGCTGTGGGTTGATCCTCAATGCCCTTAGGGAGGGAATTCCAGGATTTTGACCAAGTAAGAGTGAAGGAACAGCAATATATTTCCAAGTCAGGATGGTGAGTGACTTAGAGTGGAACTTGGAGGGGGTGGTGTTCCCATGTACCTGCTGCCCTTGTCCTTCTAGCTGGAAGTGGTCATGGGTTTGGAAGGCGCTGCCTGAGGATCTTTGGTGAACTTTAGCAGTGCATCTTGCAGATAGTACACACTGCTGTTACTGAGTGTCGGTGCTGGAGGGAGTGAATGCTTGTGGATGTGGTGCCGATCCACCGGCTGCTTTGTCCTGGATGGTGTCCAGCTTCTTGAGTGTTGTTGGGGCTGCACCCATCCAGGCCAGTGGGGAGTATTTAAAGTGGGGATTCTAGATCTAGGGTCATAGTCTGAGAATTAGGGCTGGACATTTCAAGAGAGATGTTAGGAAACATTTCTACATATAAAGAATGGTAGATGTTTGGAAATGTCTTCCACAAATGGCAGTGGGTGCTGGATCAGTTGTTGATTGTAAATCTGAGATAGGTAATGTTTCGTTAGGCAAACATTTTGAGGAATATGGACCAAAGGCAGCTATATGGAGTTAGGCCACAGGTCATCCATGATCTCACTGAATGGTGGAACAGGTTCAAGGGGCTGAATGGCCTACTCCCATTTCTAAGTTCCTATAGTGCTGTAGATGGTGATGGACATTGAAATCCCCCAGCCAGAGTACATTCTGTGCCCTTGCCACTCTCAGTGCTCCCTGTAAGTGTTGTTCAACATGGAGGAATACTGATTCATCAGCTGAGGGAGGATGGTATGTGGTAATTGGCAGGTGGCCTTGTTGCCCAAGTTGACCCGATGCCATGAGATTTTGTTAATGTCGAGAATGCCCAGGAAAACTCTTTCCTGAATAAAAACTCAAAGAACTGCAGATGCTGGAAATAAGAAACAAAAACAGAGATTGCTGGAATAGCTCAGCAGATTTAACAGCATCTGTGGAGAGAATTTCCTTGCTAACTGTATATCAGTGTGCAGCGACCTTTGTATGTCTGAGACATTGTATGTGCAATGTATGATTCCACGAGCAGGTTGTGATTTTACTAGTTCTTGAAACAGCCCTGCTAAGTTTGGCACAAGCCCCCCTCCCCCCCACCCCTCATGTATCAGTGAGTAGAACTTTGCTGTGTCAAAATGAATGATATGTTGCCTTGTCTAGCAACCTTATCAGTACTGGGTGGTGCTCTGTTGGCTTTACTCCATTTTGACATTTCTGCAGTTTTTATTTTAGTGGGATGCCAGCATCACTGGCAAGGTCAGCATTTGTGATCATTCCTAATTGCCCTCAGATTAGGTCCTTTTCAGAGGGCAGTTAAGAGTCAACCGCATTGCTGAAAGTCTGAATGTCGACCAGACCTGTTAAGGTTGGCAGATGTCCTTGAACCAAATGACAATCCATCATGAGACTCAGATTTAATTCCAATGAATTCATTAATTGAATTTATAATCAACCAGGAGCTTCTTTTGGACTTGAACTATTCTCCCATTAGCATTAGCTTGAGCCTTCAGACCAATAACATGACCACTATGCCACAGTTACCATTCACCAACAGCATTGTTGTTCACACCTGATTGTGCTGAGAGTGCTTGGATCATGGCATTGCTGCACACAATTTTTCTCCTTCAACTGGGATTCAGAACGGGAAAACAAAGTGGGCGAACCAGAGTTATATAAGTTCACAGTGTGATGGTAAGTTGGAAATTGACCCCAGTGTTTTTTCCTCACTGTGACACATAGCTCTCATCTGCTGAAATTGCCAAAGTTCACTGAGACATTAATAGCATCTCTGAGCTCTTCTTGAGGTGTTGAGATTTCAGCTGAAATTGAAACTTTTCAGCTCTGAACATTCTTATATAAGAACATAAGAACTAAGACTAGGAGTAGGCTTTTCAGACCTCAAGCCCACTCTGCAATTTAATACAATCATGGCTGATCTCATCTCGGCCTCAACCTCACTCTCCTGCCCACTCTCCATACCCCTTCAACACATTACTCCTTAAAAATCTATTTCTCCCTTAAAATGATTCAATGTCCCAGCATTCATCACAGGCTCGGGAAGGGTTTTGGCGAAGTGACATCAGGAACATCAATACCGGCATAAGCCTCTGCTAAGCAAGAGAGACAGTTTACTTCAGGGGATGAAGGTTGGTGTAGGAACCACAGGATTGGGTAAAAGGTATGGTCGACATGAGGTCAAGTCCAGTGATGTATAAAGTTTGAGAGAGATAATGGGAACTGCAGATGCTGGAGATTCCAAGATAATAAAATGTGAGGCTGGATGAACACAGCAGGCCAAGCAGCATCTCAGGAGGGACCGCTTTGCAGAACACCTCCGCTCAGTTCGCAACAAACAACTGCACCTCCCAGTCGCAAACCATTTCCACTCCCCCTCCCATTCTCTTGATGACATGTCCATCATGGGCCTCCTGCACTGCCACAATGATGCCACCCGAAGGTTGCAGGAACAGCAACTCATATTCCGCCTGGGAACCCTGCAGCCATATGGTATCAATGTGGACTTCACCAGTTTCAAAATCTCCCCTTCCCCCACTGCATCCCTAAACCAGCCCAGTTCATCCCCTCCCCCCACTGCACCACACAACCAGCCCAGCTCTTCCCCCCCACCCACTGCATCCCAAAACCAGTCCAACCTGTCTCTGCCTCCCTAACCGGTTCTTCCTCTCACCCATCCCTTCCTCCCACCCCAAGCCGCACCCCCAGCTACCTACTAACCTCATCCCACCTCCTTGACCTGTCCGTCTTCCCTGGACTGACCTATCCCCTCCCTACCTCCCCACCTACACCCTCTCCACCTATCTTCTTTACTCTCCATCTTCGGTCCGCCTCCCCCTCTCTCCCTATTTATTCCAGTTCCCTCCCCCCATCCCCCTCTCTGATGAAGGGTCCAGGCCCGAAACGTCAGCTTTTGTGCTCCTGAGATGCTGCTTGGCCTGCTGTGTTCATCCAGCCTCACATTTTATTACTATGTATAAAGTTTGGGCAGGTGCGATGGTCCTGAATAAGCACGTGGACCAAATGAAAGCTACAAACTTGCAAACAGTGTGGGAGCAAAAGGTGCCCAGCTCCTCAACAGCCTTTCCGATTGCTCCAGAACCTGTGGGCTCTCCCTCCCTGTCAAGTGTTAAAGATACCCTAGAATCTAAGATGGACATGGCAGATGTTGCCACCTCAATGTCTTTGCCTCCTGAAAAAGAGAATAAATTTCTTCCAAGACACTCCAGGCACATGAGGCAAACTATGTTACACACCACCCACATCAGAAGGCAGAGTTGGAGGAACCTGACCCAGGGCTAAAATGCCCCACGAGGAGCTACGATTAAAAGAGCCGACCTATGCCCTCAGACTCAGAGCGGGAGAGACGGAGTGGTTGTAACAAGATCAGCCAGATGGACCTCATAGAATGTGGTTTCTTCTGGTTGCAGCTATTAACCTGGTCCAATCAGGGACCCTGGCTGACAGATATAAACAGGAGTCTCAAACATCCTGGCTCTGAGGGAACTGGATCAGTATCAGGGATTCTCCACATACAGATAAAGGGTGACTTGGTGATGGGATACCAGCTTCTGTGAAGTTATTTCCAAGACAAATACCTCATCTCTAAAATCAATCTGGTGAACCTCCCCTGAATACCTCCAGTGCAATTACATCCCTCCTCAAGGAAGGGAACCAAAACTGTGCGCAACACTTCAGGTGTGGTCTCACTAATGTGTTGTACATTTGCTGCAATACTTCCATACTTCTATATTCTGTTCCCTTACCAATAAATGCCAAAATTCCCTTTGCTTTCATTATTACCAGCTGTACCTGTGATTTTCTGCAATTCATACACAAGGACACCCAGATCACTCTGCATTGAAACACGCTGAAGTTTCTCTCCGTTTAGTTAATAAGTTGCCTTTCTATTCCTCTGGCCAAAATGAATAACCTCACACTTATCCACATTAAACTTCACCTGCCAAATCGTGGCCCATCCTGCTGTTGTAGTTCAGAAATTTAACATCAGTTGTCAGATTACTTCATTCAACCGCAGATTTTGTTAATGCCAGGATAGCTTTCATTTTCACATCTCATTGTGAAGATTACCAACTAAAAGGGCCATCTTCATGCTCAACAAGGATAGAAGCCAATTTATAATTAATATTGTTATATTTTTGCTCATGTTCAAAATTCTCTGGTTCATTATAAACTCAAATCTGTCCCAGCCTGAAGCAGCTACTAGTGCCATAAATACAAACCAGAATATCTTGTAGATAATTATGAGTGCTAACTTGCATTGGATAATTACCGGAATTAAGCAGAACTGTGTGGGAGTCAAATAAGGATAGGAACCAGTGACTCATACTGAAACAGAAGGAAGCCTGAAGCCTCCACAAAATGCAGCATTGTCACCCATTCTATTTTGAGCTGTCAGTCCATCTTTTTGTAGCCGCCTGGGAATCCTGCAAAATTTCCACAACCTTCTCTAGATAATCAATCTCAGCTTTTCAATGCAATCAAGATCGTTTGGCCCTGAAATGCTGCCAACATCATCAAAGAGCCCTTCCACCTCAGTAATGCTCTCCTACAAACTCTTCCATCAGGCAGAAGATGCAGAAGCTTGAACGCAAACACCAATGGGTTCCAGAACAGCTTATTCTCTGCTGTTATTAGGCTGCTAAATGGACCTCTCTAACTTCAAACAATGTTGATCTTGCTTTGAGCACCTCCTATGCGGCTGTAACTTACTATTCATCACTCTGTCTAAGAACCACATGATCTGTATGTCCTTGTTTGCCATGATCTGCCAGTACTGTTTGCAAAACAAAGCTTTTCACTGTACTTAGGTACACGTGACTACAGTAAATCAAATCAAATCTAATTAAACTTCGCCCTGGTCATCTGAGACCTCCACTAAGTTATCTGGCAGCTTATGATTGGCTAAAATATGCATGAATGTTGGCGATTTGGCTGCATTTTCCATCACCCTCTTACCCTCACATTCTGCCGAAAATGGATTTCACAAAAAGGAGCAATCATTCTACCTACTTGTCTCAGCCACAACATTCTGTGCTTTCGTTTTTAACAACCTATAGATGTTACAAATTCATGCAGCATAAGAGATGGTTATTTGGCCCATCATATCTGTGGCAGCCCCTTGCAAAGCCTTAATTTGTACCAATGCCTTACTCATTTCCCATTGTCCTTTGCAAGTATTTATCCAGTTCCTCCTTAAAGTCGCTACTGAGTCTACTTCTGCTGTCTTTACAGGCAGTATCTTCAAATCAGAACAATTAATCTTAAAACAAAGCCCACCTCATTTCCCCTAGTTATTGTTTGTGCGAATCTGATTGTATTCATCACTCTTTATGCAGCCCATTCCAAAAATTCCAACAGCAACAGACTGCAAGTAGCAGTTTGTATTGAGATCTTAGAGCCTGAGACCTACAATGTAACCTTCTCCCACAGACACTCTACTCTGCCCTGTCATCACTCCAGATCAGCTGGAAGAGAGTACACAGTTACAAGAGTAATGCAATGGTGTCCAAGCAACATTCCTTCCTTTACTACATCTTTTTCCTTTCTATTCATTAACGGGATGAGAAATCACTGGCTAGTCAGCATTTATTTTCCATCCCTAATTGGCAATTCAAAGTCAAACACATTGCTGTGGGTATGGAGTCACATCTCGGCCAGACCAGGTAAAGGTAGGAGTTTGCTTCCCTAAAGGATGTTAGTGAACCAGATGGGTTTTTCCCCAACAATCTAATGATTCACAGTCATCATTAGATTCTTAATTGCTGAATTTTAATTGAATTCAAATTCCACCGTCTGCCATGGTAGAATTCGAACCCAAGTCCCCAGAGTGTTATCTGGGTCTCTGCATTAACAGTCCAGCAATAATACCATTGGGCCATCACCTCCCCAGGAAATCTTGTTCCCAAGTGACTAAATATCCAGGAAGGACATGGTGAGAGGGTGTTGATAACCAATCGCTGGCAAAACCAATTGGATCGTTCATCCCTGGGAAGGATGTGATGGGCAGTGAGCAGTCTGATAAGACCAGCATCCCACTGAAAGGGAAATAAAATAAAGAACAGCCAGTGCTGGAGCACTGAAACAAGATCCGAAATTGCCGGCAAAACTCAGCAGGTCTGGCCCCGTCTGTAGGGAGAAAAAACAGAGTTAATGTTTCGAGTCCAGTGACCCTTCTTCAGAACTCAGAGTGAAGAAATGAATGAAGGTATTAAAACAGGAGAGAGAAGGAGACAGAGGCACAGTTATAGAGATCTACAGCACAGACTCTTCGGCCCATCATTCAAAAACAGCCACCGAACTGTTCTAATCCCATTCTCCAGCATTTGGTCCTGTTTACCTTGGCTTCACAAATGCAGGAAACGTCTTAAATGTTATGAGGGATTCTGCCTCTCCCACCCCTACAGCCAGCGAGTGCCGCAATCCCACCACTCTCCGGGTGAAAAAGCTTTTCCTCACATCTCAACTAAACCTTTGGCCCCATTCCTTAAATGTATGTCACCTGGTCATCGATCCCCCCATCAAGGGGAACAGTATCTTCCTGTCTACCCTATCTATGCCCCTCATAACTTTATACATCTCAATCATGTGCTCTCTCTATCTCCTCTGCTTTAAGGAAACCAACTCCAGTCTGTCCAGTCTCACCTCCTAACTGCAACTTTCCAGCCCAGGCAACATCCTGGTAAATCACCTGATTACCCTTGACAGTGCAATCACATCCCGCCTATAATGTGGATTCCAGAACTGCATACAATACTCTAGCTGTAACCTAACTACAATTGAATCCATTTAATATAACAGTGTACTAATTGGCTCAGTTTCAGTGTCAGTGTTTAATTTTGAGGGAATGATGTATCTTAAGAACTGTAACCTCCATGAAGTTCATACTTCTATTATGTATGGCCTCCACTGACTTTGTATCTGCTAGAAAGTATCGTATTTATTTCCATTCCTTCTCAATACACTGATTGATCTTCTAACTTCATTTTAGGCCACATTATGCTGCATCAACTTTGTGTTTACTCACACACTTAAATTGTCTAAATCATCCTGAACACTCCTTGCGCTTTCACAATCCCACCCAGTTTTGCATCATCAGCAAACTTGGAAATATATGCATTTGTTCCCCTCATCTGTGTCATTTCTGTACATCCAATCCTGGCACTTTATAGTATTCGCCACCTCTACCAGTGTGTGGCCCTGGGTGAGGGGTATTTGAGGGAGTTTGCTGCCACCAGCTCTTCCTTGTCTTGGGTCTGTCCATGGTGGAGGATACAGATATATCTACAGAAGAGACATAACAAGGATGTTTATTGCAAGACAGCAAAAATACAACCACATTTGATCATAGGTCAGAGATTCTCTACAGTGTGGAAACAGGCCTTTCAGCCCAACAAGTCCACACTGACCCTCAGAACATCCCACCCAGACCCATCCCCTTATAACCCACCTAATCTACACATCCCTGAACACTACAGGCAATTTAGTGTGGCCAATCCACCTAACCCACACATCTTTGAACTGGTCAGGCATCATTTCTAGCACCACATAGGGCTGCTCCAAATACATCTCTGCCATCCAGAAGCCAGAGTAGAACTCCTCATCTTCACCTTCCAACTGTGTGATATCAGCAAAATGGGTGGAGTTGCAACCTGAACATTAACCTTTTCAAAACCTTTACATTGTACAACAAGGCCATTCTCCCCTCTTTGTGGAATGTGACTTCATAAAGCGGATCTGGGGGAGATGTAATGGTTTTTGAGATCCATCCTGAGCAGTTCCACGACCCAGGGCTGTGTGGACTACAGGCTGCTTCCGTCTGAACTAACATCGCAACACCTGGAGGACCATTAGCTCAGTGAAAGACACACTTTGGTCTGCCTGATAGCTGCTCCAGCCTGGTGTATTCCAAAGTCCAATGCTACATCACTGACGGACGTACTAAATAGTGGTGCAGCCTCCACAGTGCTCCTGCCATTGTATGCTTTATATAAAGTATAAATAATCAAGACAACCTGTAGTAGTAAATACATTGAAACGTCTCCGTATGCTACACATTCGTACTTAAAGAAACTGAACAAAGAAAATAGTATAATATTAACCATAATGAGATAGCACTGGCTCCTAGGTGGCTAAAAGAGAATAAAATGAGTAAAACAAATAAAACAAAAATATAATAAAATAAAATGAGTACACAGCTGTCACCTGGATGAGGCAGCAGAGCTGATCTATAACGCGGGCATTGACAAGAGGAAGGAAAACATTTATTATGTATGCCCAGACTCCTGCCGGTAACCAGTAGTGTGAGGTGATGTGTAATTGATGAAACCAATCTGGGTGACACTCTTGTTACAGCAATCACAGGAAACAATAAAACATGCAGCCATTCGATGGACAGCTGAAATGAGAGAGGTTGCTCAGTGTACAGGAGTGTGGTATGTATTAGGCAGCCCCCTTTTCCAGATGGAGTAAGTGACAACCTTTATTAATGAAACAGATTTGAAGTTACAAATGTGATTCCATCTGGCATCTTTCAAAACAGGCCTGGTAATATTACAGAAACATACATATAATGGAGCTCCCTAACACGAGAGGTACCAGATGGAATTAGGCAGGAATCTCCAGAGTTGGTACCATTAACTTGTCACTGCCCAGGTCATGTTGTGGTTACTACATAAATCAGAGGTGAACTGCAACATGTGTTTGGTAACTGACCCAAAGCTAGCAGAGTGAGGTAATAGTCTATTTGGAGTTAGTTCATCAATGTTTGGGGAATGAGAGAAAGCAGAGAGATGCTGAGCAGAATCAGTGACCCCTGTTGGAAAGTTAGAATCAGAGAAACCCTACAATGTGCTAAGAAGTCATTGAGTCACCAACCCGCTGAACAGCATCCCTCCCACCTCCATTGTATCCCCGGGGCCCTGTATTTGCCATGGCTAATCCAGTTAGCCTGCACAGCCCTCGACACTATGGGCAATTTCCCATAGTCAATCCACCTAACCAACACAGCTTTGGACTGTGGGATTAAACCTACACAGACACAGGGAGAACGTGAAAATTCCCACATGGGCAGTCACCCAAGGGTCGAATTGAACCCGGATCCCTAGTGCTGTGAGGCAGCAGTGCTAACCACTGAGCCACCAACTTGGTCTTTGTTATCAGAGATAATGGGAACTGCAGATACTGGAGAATCCAGTATAACAAAGTGTGAAGCTGGATGAACACAGCAGGCCAAGCAGCATCTCAAGAGCACAAAAGCTGACGTTTTGGGCTGAGACCCTTCATCAGAGAGGGGCATGGGGAGTGGGTTCTGAAATAAATAGGGAGAGAGGGGGAGGTGGACCGAAGATGGAGAGTAAAGAAGATAGGTGGAGAGAGTATAGGTGGGGAGGTAGGGAGGGGATAGGTCAGTCTAGGGAGGACGGACACGTCAAGGAGGCGGGATGATGTTAGTAGGTAGGAAATGGAGGTGCGGCTTGAGGATGGAGGAGGGGATAGATGAGAGGAAGAACAGGTTAGGGAGGCTGGGACAAGCTGGGCTGGTTTTGGGATGCAGTGGGGGAAGGGGAGATTTTGAAGCTTGTGAAGTCCACATTGATACCATTCTCGTTCGCTTCCTCCCACTTCCTACAGACAAAGGAGGTGGCCATGGGTACCCGCATGGGCCCCAGCTATGCCTGCCTCTTTGTAGGTTACGTGGAACAGTCCCTCTTCTGCACCTACACTGGCCCCAAACCCCACCTCTTCCTCCGTTACATTGACGACTGTATTGACGCCGCCTCTTGCTCCCCAGAGGAGCTCGAACTGTTCATCCACTTCACCAACACCTTCCACCCCAACCTCAAGTTCACCTGGGCCATCTCCAACACATCCCTCACCTTCCTGGACCTCTCAGTCTCTATCTCAGGTAACCAGCTAGAAACCGATGTCCATTTCAAGCCCACTGACTACAGCTACCTAAAATACACCTCCTCCCACCCACCCTCCTGCAAAAATTCCATCCTCTGTTCCCAATTCCCCTGCCTCCGCTGCATCTGCTCCCAGGATGAGGCATTCCACTCCCGCACATCCCAGATGTCCACGTTCTTCAAGGACTGCAACATCACTCCCACTGTGGTCGAGAACGCCCTTGACCGTGTCTCCCGCATTTCCCACATGTCCCTCACACCCCGCCCCTGCCACAACCGCCCAAAGAGGATCTCTCTCATTCTCACATACCACCCCACCAACCTCCGGATACAACGCATCATCCTCCGACACTTCTGCCATCTACAATCCAACCCCACCACCCAAGACATTTTTCCATCCCCACCCTTGTCTGCCTTCCGGAGAGACTGCTCTCTCCATGACTCCCTTGTCCGCTCCACACTCCCCTCCAACCCCACTACACCCGGCACCTTCCCCTGCATCCGCAGGAAGTGCTACATTTGCCCCCACATCTCCTCCCTCACCCCCATCCCAGGCCCCAAGATGGCTTTCCATATTAACCAGATGTTCACCTGCACATCTGCCAATTTGGTATACTGTATCCACTGTACCCAGTGTGGCTTCCTCTACATTGGGAAAACCAAGCGGAGGCTTGGGGACCGCTTTGCAGAACACCTCCGCTCGGTTCGCAATAAACAACTGCACCTCCCAGTCGCGAACCATTTCCACTCCCCCTCCCATTGCTTAGACGACATGTCCATCATGTGCCTTCTGTAGTGCCACAATGATGCCACCCAAAAGTTGCAGGAACAGCACTCATATTCCCCTTGGGAACCCTTCAGCCCAATGGTATCAATGTGGACTTCACAAGCTTCAAAATCTCCCCTTCCCCCACTGCATCCCAAAACCAGCCCAGCTCGTCCCCTCCCCCCACTGCATCCCAAAACCAGCCCAGCTTGTCCCGGCCTCCCTAACCTGTTCTTCCTCTCACCCATCCCTTCCTCCCACCTCAAGCCGCACCTCCATCTCCTACCTACTAACCTCATCCCTCCTCCTTGACCTGTCCATCTTCCCTGGACTGACCTATCCCCTCCCTACCTCCCCACCTATACTCTCCTCTCCACCTATCTTCTTTTCTCTCCATCTTCGGTCCGCCTCCCCCTCTCTCCCTATTTATTCCAGAACCCTCACCCCATCCCCCTCTCTGATGAAGGGTCTAGGCCCGAAACGTCAGCTTTTGTGCTCCTGAGATGCTGCTTGGCCTGCTGTGTTCATCCAGCTCCGCACTTTGTTGTCTTGGATTCTCCAGCATCTGCTGTTCCCATTATCTCCTGTGGGTTTCCCACGTTTTACTTTGGCTCGTTTTAAATTCCCAACATTTTGCTTCTGTGTTTCAAAGGGTAAAGGAGGTTTGTAACCTATCAGAGATTTGATCATTTATTGACCAAAATACATGTCAAATTAATTAAGTTGTGCTCATCACCCTGCTGTTTTGAATGGCTCCAGCATGGGAGAGGGGACCTTTACAATAGAGATAACTGAACCTTGGCCGTGACAAGGTTAGCAGAAAGAAGTTACCATCGCTGCATAATACTTCACTGACATACACCATGTTCTCACAAAATCAGCTTTAAAAAAAATTGTTTAACACCTCTCTTCACGCACTGGAAATAACGTGGTGAGATATCAATGACCATTCACAATACAGGTAGCTCTTCCATAACGTGGTAGTTGCGTTCCTGTGTGACTTCACTCTGCAGAAATCAGCATTGAAAATCTCGTTATAGGGAATCACCATAGAAAATCATGTTCTGGGAAAATTTCTACCCGTACAGCAGAAAGATCGCGTTATCCAGTGTCCACTACTCATCAATCATGTTACAACCTATAACATCAGTCAATCATTGCTACATTTCAACATGTAATCAAGCCAACTCCAACAAGAGACAATCTAAACACCATCCCTTTACATTCAATGGTGTTACCATCACTGAATTCCCACTATCAACATCCTGGAGGTTATCATTGGCCAGAAGCTCCACTGGAAACACCCCATAAACACAGGGGCTACAAGAGCAGGTCCATGCCTGGGATACTGCGGTGAATAACTCACCTCCTGACTCCCCAAAGCCTGTTCCCCATCTACAAGGCACAAGTCAGGAGTGTGATGGAATACTCCCCACTTGCCCTGGGTGGGTGCAGCCCCAACAACACTCAAGAAGCTTGTTACTGTCCAGGACAAAGCAATCTCTTGATTGGCACTACATCCACAGACATTCACTCCCACCACCACCAATGTTATGTAGCAGCAGTGTGTACTATCCATAAGATGCACTGCAGAAATTCACTATGACTCCTTAGACAACACCTTCCAAACCCGTGACCATCCAGAAGGACAAGGACAGCGAACACATGGGAACACCACCACCTTCAAGGCTGGGGAAGGGGGTAAAATCCATATAGAAGTGAATTATTTCTGTAAGAGATATCATTCATCACTGAGATACATTATTCTGTGTATCTCAACAAAGTGTAAATATCATTCAGCTTTGATATAACCATGGATAAATTGGAGGATACAAGTGAAATCTGGTATAGGGGTCTGGGTGTTGTGCAAGGTTTAACAGGAGGACCTCATTGAAACTGCCTTTGTACACTTCTGACCCCGTCAGCTGGTCATACACCATGGGAACTGAGAGAGAGCAGATTACCCAGTACACCGGGCTCACCTGATTGGGGCAGGCATGAACAGGCGAAGCAGGGAAGGGCAAAGAAAACATTGTGTCCCTCTGTCTTTCCCTAGGGCATTTCAAAAGCAGCTAACCCCTCGCCCCCCCCCCCCCCCCCCCCCCCCAATTTTGCGACCGGGTTCATTGGGGTGAGGCAGACAATCTCCCAGCCTCATATTGACAGGCCCTGATGAAATTTGTGGTGAAGTGGCACCTCTACAATGCCAACCTACCAGCGTTGTGCCAACTCCGCGATGGAGGCACATATCATTTTCCTTGTAGTCTGCACCACCCCCCTTGCTACCCCTGACAAAACCAGGATTTTCTCCCTCCCGCATATTGGGGGGAAGGAGAAGGGGCAGCGCAGGGTGGGGAATATTAGGGCAGGGACCTTCCTCACACAGGAGGAGGCCGTTCAGCCCTTTGCGCCAGTTGTAGCCCCTCCATGAAAGTTTCCAGTCAGTGCCACTCTTTCCCCACAGCTCTGTCCACCTCTGCCTTGTGAAGGGAAGGGAGTTTTAAAAAAGGGTGCAAACAAAATAAAGGCAGACGAAAGGAATGAAAGGAGCAGGGACAGACAGCAGACCCCTCCATACCTGAGCAACAGGAATGAGGTGGTCCTCAGAATTGTGACCTCACCTTTCTGTCCCTTTATCATGTGCAGGCTTGAATATTCTGTTTGTGATTTGCCTGATGCAGATTAATTTACTTTGTGACTGAACGACAGATAGAAACTGTATCTGTGTTACAGCTGGAGGGAGATGAAGAACATTGCGGAGTGACAGGGGTGTCAGTGTCCACTAATGCCACATTCTTTCATATTAAACCAGCTTCTCAAAAACTCCCGATATTCCGTCTTGTGCAGGATTTCTAGGCACAGAGAAATGGTGAGATAACAAGGTGTAGAGCTGGATGAACGCAGCAGGACAAGCAGCTTCCTGTGATCATAAGATGCTCCTCGGCCTGCTGCGTCCATCCAGCTCTGCACCTTGTTATCTCAGATTCTCCAGCATCGGCAGTTCCTACTATCTCTCACACAGAGAAATGGAGATCTGTTCTTTGTTAAATCACAGTGTTGCATTTTCCATTAAATGAGAATAATGTGCTTTTGTCTTTCCTTGCCAAACATTTCCTGAAGATCCCGTTTGGCCTCGTCTCTCTGACTGATTTCATGTGGCCTCCTGTCTTCACCTTCAGTTTGACAACAAAAGCGCAATTTTGTGGTCGCTTTCAAGTCTGAGTAACCTGTGTTTTCAATGCATTTCGCCTTCCTTTTAAGTTCCTGTCTGTATCATTGTCAATAATTAATGTTAACCCTGGATCCTGTCACTTTCCCACTCTCCCAAAGGCAATATGCCTACACACTTGTGGCAAGGTGTGTTTTGAAAAAGGCTAAATTTGTCTCACTGACTCAAGATTTAGAGCAATCTGATTTTGGAATGTATGTTGACATGAATAATTGTGATTTAGGCCTAGCAAGAAACTGCTTGGTGGGACCTGACAGTTTATCTCACAGTGACCCTAACCTGTCGCTGTTCACTGTCTCTGATCACACAGCACCTTTAATAATGTCCCGAGGAGTCAGGGACCAGATTTTGACCTTTTGGAGGTCAGTGAATGGAAGCTCAAACAGGCTCGTAGACAGTTGCACATCCGACTGTGAGTGTGTGTGTGTGTATGTGTCTCTGTGTGAGTCTGTGTGTGTGTGTGTGTGTGTGTGTGTGTGTGTGTGCGCGTGCCTGTGTGTCGATGTGTGTGTCTGTGTGTGTATGTGTGTCTAAGTGTGTGCATGCCTGTGTGTGTCTGTGTGTGTATCTGTCTGTGTGTATGTGTGTGTGTGTGTGCATGCGTGTGTGTCTGAGTGAGTCTGTGGGTGTGGATGTTTGTGTGTGTGTGTGTGTCTGTGTGTATCTGTGCGTCTGTGTGTGTGTGTGTGTGCGCGCATGAATGCGTCTGTATGTGTCGATGTGTGTGTGTGTATGTATGTCTAAGTGTATGCATGTCTGTGTGTGTGTCTGTGTATCCGTGTGTGTGCGTGCGTGTGTCTGTGTGTATGTGTGTCTGTGTGTATCTGTGCATCTGTGTGTCTCTGTTTGTGTGTATGTGTGTGTGGATGTGTGTGTTTGCGTGTGTCAATGTGTGTGTCTGTGTGTGTGTATATGTGTGTCTAAGTGTGTGCATGTCTGTGTGTGTGTCTGTATGTGTGTGTGTGTCTGTGTATGTGTGTGTGTCTGTGTGGGTATATGTGTCTGTGTGTGTATGTGTATCTGTGAGTGTGTGTCTGTGTGTGTGTGTCTGAGTGAGTCTGTGCATGTAGATGTGTGTGTATGTCTCTGTCTGTGAGTGTGTGTCCGTGGATGCGTGTGTCTGTATGTGCCAATGTGTGTGTCTCTGTGTGTGTGTGTGTGCGTGCGTGCGTGCGGATGTGTGTATATGTGTGTGTGTGCGTGTGTGTGTGTGGATGTCTGTCACCAGGGAGCCCTGGCTTTCTGGAATAGACTGTCAGAAATTGTCCCCAGTGATAATTACTGTATGCCATGGAGGGGTGGCAGAATCATTTAGGAGCAAAAACATAAGCTGCTGCAAAAGCTCAGCAGGTCTGGCTTCTTCTGTGGAGAAAGGAATCCGAGATAATGTTTCGGGTCTGGAGGAACTCTGCGTTGTAATGGCACCGGAGTAGAGCGGAGGACGGGGTTGGGGATGTGTGGGTGGGTGTGAGCCTGAACAGGAAACACGTGTTTTAGGCCTTGTACCAATTGGGGAATAATCCCGGAATAGTGAGAGAGCCGCAGGACCGATGCCAGCTCCAGACAGCTTGTTTGCAGAGAAAGCGAGGAACTGCATTTCTGTCGCGCCATTCACCAGCCTAGAATACCCTCCCCCGAGCAGTATGTTTGAAATGCAGTCAACCACTGTAATAGGACATACCGTGAGCAATTTAGCAAACTCCTGAAAACACACTCTGGACACACTAAAGACCAAGTGCACAAGTTTCACATGATCTTCCTTCTGAAGAAACCATCAGTGATAACACAGCGTGGAGCTGAACGAACACAGCAGGCCAAGCAGCACTTTGCTGTGTTTGCAATCCTACGCCCTTCCAAACCTGAGATTCACGTAACGTCCAATAAAACCAGAAAGAACTGCGGATCCTGTAAATCAGAAATAAAAACAGAAGTTGCTGGAAAAGCTCAGCAGGTCTGGCAGCATCTGTGAAGAAAACAAAAATGAGCTAACGTTTCGGGTCCTGTGACCCTTCCTGTGATGTTTTTCTTCACAGACGCTGCCAGACTCGCTGAGCTTTTCCAGAAACTTCTGCTTTTTATTCATATCACGTACTCAGATCTTGCCGCTCCTCAACCCCATTCTTGCTTTCCAAGTGTTCCCCCCACCCCCTCACCTTTTTCTAAATAAAACCAGTGTATTGGCAGTAATAAGCGACAACACAGTTTGGAGGAACACAACAGGCCAGGCAGCACCAGAGGAGCAGAAAGGCTGACATTTTGGGTTGGGACCCTTCTTCAGAAATGGGGAGGGGGCAGGGAGCTCAGAAATAAATAGAGGGAGGAGGGGTGGGACTGGGGAAGGTAGGTGGGATGGTGATAGGTGAGTGAAGGTAGGGAGTGGTGGGGATTCGTCAGTGAGGTGTGAGAGCAATAGGTGGGAGAGGAGACTGACAGGTTATGTCAGGTCAAGGAGGCGGGGATGAGAGGGAGGGTTGGACATGGGATGAGGTCAGGGGTGGGGAGATTTTGAAACTGGTGAATTCCATGTTTAGGCCATCGGGCTGTAGGGTCCTGAGGGAAATATGAGGTGCTGCTCCTCCAGTTTGTGAATGGTGTCACTGTGACACTGGAGGAGGCCCAGGATGGACACGTCACCCAGAGAGTGGGAGGGGGATTTAAAATGGTTCGCAACTGGAAGGTGCTGTTGTTTGTCACAAACAGAGCACAGGCGCTCGACAAAGTGGTCTCCAAGCGTCTACTTGGTCTCCCCGATGTAGAAGAGGCCACGAGATAACAAAGTGTGAAGCTGGATGAACACAGCAGGCCAGGCAGCATCTCAGGAGCACAAAAGCTGACGTTTCAGGCTGATGAAAGGCCTAGGCCCAAAACTTCAGCTTTTGTGCTCCTAAGATGCTGCTGGGCCTGTTGTGTTCATCCAGCTCCACACTTTGTTGTCTCGGATTCTCCAACATCTGCAGTTCCCACTATTTCTGATAGAAGAGGCCACATCGGGAGAAGGGGATGCATTAGACCAAGTTGACGGATGTCCAGGTGAACCCCTGTCTGATGTGAAAAGTTTGTTTGGTGCCTTGGATGGGGGTGAGGGGGGAGGTTTTGCAGGGAAAGGTGCCAGCAGTGGTGGGGCTAGTGGGGAGTGTGGATTGGACGAGGGACTCACGGAGAGAGTGGTCCCTCCAGAAAGCAGATAGGGGTGGGGAGGGAAATATACCCCTTGTAGTGGGGTCGGATTGCAGGTGGTGGAACTGGCAGAGAATGATGCGTTGGATCCAGAGGTGGGTGGGGTGATACATGAGGGAAAGGGGGATTCTGTCTTGGTTTTTGTTGTGGGAGGGGGCGTGAGGGCAGAGGTGCGGGAAATGCAAGAGATGCAGTCGAGAGCATTTTTGATCGCCGAAGGGGGGATATTGTGGTCCTTGAAATACAACGATATCTGGGGTGTTCAGGAGTGGAACGTCCCATCTTGGGAGCAGATGCAGTGGAGGCAGAGGAATCCGGAGTAGAGGATTGCATCCTTGCAGGAAGGCAGGTGAGAGGACGTGAGTCTAGGTAGCTACGGGAGTCGGTGGGCTTGAATGGACATCAGATGGGGACTGTGCAAGTCCTGAGGATGCCTCTGTTCCTTGTATCATGCTGCCACCTACTGGTTACAAGGGAGCAGCAGCAAATAGCTCACACTCCCCAATCATTCGTTCATTCATTCGTTCATTCATGCATTCTTTCAATCCTGCAGCCTGTGTCCCAGGCAACTTAATAGACCTGCCAACAACAACAAAAAAAATCTGTCAATCTCGGGTTTGAAATTTTCAATTGTCCACGGTCACTTGGTGAAATCAATCTGAATTTAAAATGTGATTCAGTGAGAGTACCTTATCTGAAAGGGTAGGGGTTAGATGCTAAGTGGCAGCTATACAGCCTCTGATTTCTCATCCTTGTGTGTGGGGAGGGGGTGACTCGCCATGATCTATACAGTCAGGTTTCATACAGTCAATGATTAGAATCCCACATTCTATGCTTGCAGTGAGAACTGAAGGCCGGGGGGATCACTGAAGTGAAGTGAGCTGCTGTGAGGGGTTTTTTAGGAGGTTGGGTAAGTTTCACCATGCTGTTCACTAAAGTGATGTATAAAGGAGTCTGTAATGGATTGGCAGCTCTCTGCAATCTTCAGAAAGGCTCCTCCTGTATTGGCCCTCACCTTCACCAAGTAATTGCTAGTATAATGGTCATAGGCTCATAGTGTGGAAGCAGGCTATTCGGCCCATTGTGTCTAAAGAACATCTTGCCCAGACCCACCCTATCCCTGTAACCCTGCATGGCCCATGGCCAATCCACCAAAAGTGCACACTTTTGGACTGTGGGAGGAAACCGGAGCTCCCAGAGTAAGCCCACACAGACACAGGGAGAATGTACAAACTCCAGTACAATTGAAGCCAGAACCCTGTGCTAACCACCGAGCCATGCTCAGTAAACTGTGTCAGTGGGCTGGCCAAACTGGGTGAACGTAGTAACCCGATCTCCTACCCTCAGTGGCTTTGGGATTGGTCAATCCTGGCAAGGCAAGGCTGGTTCGGGCAGAATGGGCAGCTCAGACCAATGTGGTCAACCGCATGTTGTAGAACACATGGAGCTTAACAAGACACTGGTCACTCACTCCATCTGAACCTACTTCCAGCCATCTACACTCGGCCAGCCACTTGACTCTCCCTCACCATAATCAAAATCACAGGCAGGTCATGTTCACATCACCCCGCCATCTGACAGCCATCATCTACCTGTCATTAGGCCAGCAGCAATAGGCCAGTGATAGTCACAGCAGGAGTGGATTCACTGCAAGCTGTCACTGTTAACCTTGCACACGGGCAGCTCAGACCATGGAGAGGGCTGCCACTGCTCACTGGAAGGAAACGCCAGGTGGAACTTGGCAGCCCCATGAGTACCTGAGCTGATCTTTCCAGGGCCACACTGATGGCCTCCTTTACATGAGGAAAGCTCCTTAAATATTGTCCACCTCACGCCCCTGGAGTTCAGCTTTACATGGCTGCAGTCAACAATTTCAAGTAGTTTATCAAGTCTGATAAGAAACAGCAGTTTAATTACGTGCCTGTTCAATTAGACAAAGAAAGGAAATACGCAGCCTATGATAGATGACAACACTTTTTCGATCATGAAGCCGTTCTGTCGAATGGAGAAGCAGAGGTGGGGACCTCTAGGGTCTGGAGCATGGGTGTTTGCCCCTGATGGGTCCTTCTCTCAAACTCCTGCTCTTCTAATGGTTAATTCCTCTGGATTTTCCCTTTCATTCACTTGCCTGTACCCCTGTTAATATGTCTTGTTTCAAGGTCTGCAATCCACACTGTGACAATAACTCATCTGAATCACTTCAGTCAATGACCACAGCACAGCTACTCGTGTCATCAGGATGACCATGTCCTCTGGCCTACTTCGTTTGAGGGTCAGTTCTTTCTGACACCAAATCTTCCTATTTTCCAAATATTGAAGAGATGGTACACACGGCGCCAGAACCATCCAATGTCAATTCAGTGGAATATTATAAACTGTATGATTCTTGCAACCTGGGTATAGCAAGAACTGTAGATGTTGGAGTCAGAGTGTGTGAAGCCGGATGAACACAGCAGGCCAGGCAGCATCAGAGGAACAGGAAAGTTGACTTTTCGGGTCAGGACCATTCTTCAGATTTCTGAATAAGGGTCCCAACCCGAAACGTCAACTTTCTGCTCCTCCGATGCTGCCTGGCCCGCTGTGATCCTCCAGCTCCACAATGTGATTCTTGCAACCTGCCTTTTGTCTTCATTGACCAGAAGTTTGGAATGATAGTTTCTTCATTAACAGCAGTTAATTGAGATCTCAGGCTATGCTAGAAATACTGGGGTGATTCAGTTTTCAATTCTGAGTAGAAGACAGGAAAAGGAGACCTCATAGACAAAGAGAGTCGGGATGGAGGCTGGCGGCTGTGTGACTGTCTTGGCTTCAGGACTAATGATAACTCAATGTCCTGCTGAGATCTGCTTGGGTGAATATCTAACCATTTGGGAGATGGTCATGAGTGGCTGAGAGGTAGAGGTGACCACTGTACTTCCCAAGTTTAGAAGGTATCATGATGCAAGTATGCCTCTCTGTGCGGCACCAGGAGTTGGAAGGGTCTAAGGGGATGGCTACTGAACTGCAACACCTGCTAGCTTTGAGAAATTGCGACCAACAGTAAAGTGCATGCTAGCCAAATGTTGGAAAGCGTGATAATAACACAAGGTGTTCTTTACAAGGCTCCTATTGTTTCAGCAGAAGAGGTAACCTAATACCTCAGAGCAGGCCAGGACCAGAAATGGTCAAGACAACATTGCCACTCACACTGCCTTCCAGGGTGACCTGTCGGACCATGTTGCTGCACCACTGGGCCAAGTAAAGTTGGAGGAAGGCCCTAGGCTGTTCAGACTGACCTCATTGCAGCTGCTGATGCCATTGGAGATCCTTCTGGGCTGCTCCTAGAAATGACAGCCTCACCTCCAGCTCTCTGTTACTGAGACCACCACCTCTGAGTGCAATGCTGACAGGCAAGGCTCCTGTCTCTGTGCACGAAACTCCAGACACATGAGCACCATCCCAGTCTGGGATAACCAAAGGATGTTCACCAGAATCATTAGGAAGGGCAGAGTCCAGCCCACATGACAGAGGAGCAACACAAATGATTTTTTAAAAAAATTACGTTGGTCAGAAGAGTGAAAAAAAAGTGATTGTTGAACTTAGGGAGGTATAAAAATTGTTGAATCATTTTATTACTTAATAATTGCTCTTTTCACTTGATTCTCCAGGAGCCTTTGTTGCATGCATTTTGATCTGATGGCTTAGAGTTTTGGATTGGTCACTAACATTGTAGAGATAGCAGGAACTGCAAATGCTGGAGAACCTCCAATAACAAGGTGTAGAGTTGGATGAACACAGCAGGCCAAGCAGCATCAGAGGAGCAGGAAGGCTGATGTATTAGGTCAGGACCATCCTTCAGAAATGGGGAAGCGGAAGGGAGCTCTGAAATAAAGAGGCCCAAGCTATGCCTGCCTCTTTGTAGGAAACGTGGAACAATCCCTCTTCCGCAGCTACACTGGCCTCATACCCCACCTCTTCCTCCATTATATCAAAGACTGTAATGGCGCCGCATCGTGCTCCCATGAGGAGCTCGAACAGTTCATCCACTTCACTAACACCTTCCACCCCAACCTTAAGTTCACCTGGACCATCTCTGATACCTCTCTCTCCTTCCTGGACCTCTCTGTCTCCATCTCCAGCAACCACCTGGAAACTGATATCCATTTCAAGCCTACCAACTCCCACAGCTACCTAGAATACACCTCCTCCTGCCCACCTTCCTGCAAAAATGCCATCCCCTATTCCCAATTCCTTCGCCTCCGCTGCATCTGCTCTGGAGATGAGGCATTCCACTCCCGTACATCCCAGATGTCCTCATTTTTTGTGGACCGCAACTTCCCCCCCTCAGTGGGCAAGAACGCCCTTGACCGTGTCTCTCGCATTTCTCGCAACTCATCCCCGCAATAACCGCCAAAACAGAATCCCCCTCATCTTCACGTACCACCCCACCAACCTCCGGATACAACACACAATCCTCCAACACTTCTGCCATCTGCAATCTGACCCTACAACCAAAGACATTTTTCCCTCCCCCCGTTATCTGCCTTCTGGAGGGACCACTCTCTCCATGACTCCCTTGTCTGCTCCACACTCCCCATTAGCCCCACCACCCTCAGCACGTTTCCCTCCAACCGCAGGAAGTGCTCCACCTGCACCTACACCTCTCCCCTCACCCCCATCCCAGGCCCCAAGAAGACCTTCCACATTAAATAGATGCTCACCTATGCATCTGCTAATGTGGTATATTGTATCCACTCTTCCCGATGTGGCCTCCTCTACATCGGGGTAACCAAGCGGAGGCTTGGAGACTGCTTTGTGGAATACCTACGCTTGGTTCACGACAAATGACTGTACCTCCCAGTTGTGAACCATTTCAACTCCCCCTCCCATTCCTTGGACGACATGGCCACCCTGGGCCTCTTCCAGTGCCACAACAATGCCACCTGACGGGTACAGGAACAGCATCTCACATTTTGTTTGGGAATCCTGCAGGCCAATGGTATCAATGTGGGCTTCATAAGTTTCAAAAGCTCCCCACCCCCAATCATCCCAAAACCAGCCCAGCTCATCTCGACCTCTCTGACCTGTCCATCTTTTCTCCCACCTATCGGTTCCTCCCACCTCACTGACCAACCCCCATCTCCACCACCTACCAACTTGCCTCATCCCGCCTCCTTGACCTGACAATCTTCCCTCAACTAACCAACCCCCATCCCAACTCACCTTTACTGGCTCCATCTCCACCTCCTTAACCTGTCCATCTTCTCTCCACCTATCTGCTCCTTTATCCACCTTCCATCATCGCCTCCCCGCCTCTCTCTATTTGTTTCAGAATCCCCTTCCCCTCCACCATTTCTGAAGAAGGGCCCAGACCCAATACATCAGCTTTCCTGCTCATCTGACGCTGCCTGGTCTGCTGTGTTCATCCAGCTCTATACCTTGTTATCTCAGTAATAGTGTATCATCGTTTACAGGGGTCCACAGGAGTGTGTCAGTCTGTAAAGGGAATGCCAGGTGTCAGTCACTGAAACCTGTAGGTTTTTAACTGGAGGGCTAGGGCAGGGTTTAATGTGTGCCTGCCAAGAAAGTGTCAGGCCTTACAGAGAGTCCCTGGGAAAGTGATAGCATTTTCATCGGGTCCCTGGCATTATATCAGTCGATAGAAGGACTTTCCACTTGTGCGTCAGCCTTTAAAGAGAGCCACTAGGGTGGTGTCAGTGTTACCAGCAATCCTCAGGTGTTTATTGGGATTTAAGGGACAATGTCAGTGCAGCGGGGTGCTCCCTGGGCATGTGATAAGTATTTAAACGGTGACTCTGAATGTTGTTAGAATTTAGATCTGGTACCTAGGGGAGTGAGTCAACATTTACAGAGGGTGACTGGGAATATCCTTGCAAGGCTGTCCTGAGTAAGACACTATTTACCTGGACTGCAAGGTGTGACCTTTAAAGGGAGGCTGGATAGGCTGGGGTCTTTTTTTCCTTGGAGCGTAGGAGACTGGAGAAGTCTATAAAATCATGAGGGGCATAGATAAGGTAGATAGCCAACAGCTTTTCCACATGGTAGGGGAGTCTAAAACAAGTGGGCTTAGGTTTAGGGTGAGAGGGGAGAGATACAAAAGTGTCCAGAGGAGCAGTTTATTTGCCCCCCACACAGAGGGTGGTGAGTGTCTGGAACGGGCTGTCAGAGGTAGTGTTGGAGGTGATTACAATTCTGTCATTTAAGGAATGTTTGGGCAGGTACATGGATGGGATGGGTGTGGAGTGATATGGGCAAATGCAGATAAATGGCACTAGTTCATTTGTGAAAACTGGGCAGCATAGGCAAGCTGGGCTGAAACCCTGCTGTAAAGCTCTATGACTCAATGGCCTGGCTGAGCATCTAGTGACAGGGTGTCCCTGTGGATTTGTTAGTATTTAACGAATGGTCGTTAGAGCGTGTCAATATTTACAGGATATCGCTTGGAGAGTTTTGTTTATGGGCGTTCCTTAAATGTGTCAGTACTCATGGAAGTACTGTTGTGTTTTTAAGAGTGTCACTGTTGCAGGTATCAGTACTGACACACCTAAGGAACTCCCACAAAGAAAATGACAGTGGGTCACAGAGGTTTGGGCTATTTAGGTGAGAAGATAGATGTGTTACAATATTTTTGAGAGCCTACTTGGTGTTTTTCAGTCCACAGGAGTGAGTAATGACTGAGAGTACACTGCAGTGCATCACTATTTAAAGGGGGTCCCTAGA
The DNA here is from genome assembly GCF_030684315.1 of Stegostoma tigrinum. Classification (NCBI taxonomy): domain Eukaryota; kingdom Metazoa; phylum Chordata; class Chondrichthyes; order Orectolobiformes; family Stegostomatidae; genus Stegostoma; species Stegostoma tigrinum. The sequence continues at coordinate 59,148,481 of NC_081372.1, forward strand.
ATGAAGCAACTAGTTCAAGAGGGATCCAGGAGTCATTGGGCGTTTCTAAGTATTTTCAAGGGGTTGCCAGGAGTGTTGGGAAACTTACTGTATTGCTGGGGGTATCTTATGAGAGTATCAGTACATAGAAGGGGTCGCTCAAATTGTTAGCATTTCGAAGGGTTTTCAGAGACTGTCTACATGTAAGGAATGGGAAGTTCTCCAGGAGCTGTTAGAATGTATGGACGCTAGCTACATATTTACAGGGTTTCCCAGGAGTTGTCAGAATTTGGATGTGGTGCCTGGAAGTGCATTGAAAGGTGGAGTTTGTCAGTACCTACGGGGTCCTCCAGGACAGTATCAGTATTTATTGGTGGACCCCAGATGTGGGTCACTATTTTCAGACAGATCCTGGGATTGCGTTGTGAGGTTGTACTTTCCTGTGAGTCCCAGGGAGTGTAGCATTACTTCCTGTCACCCGAGATTAATCTGTTTGCATAGGGGTCACGGGAGAGTGTTGGCATTTACAGGTGGCTCACAGAATAACTCCAACACTGACAGAGATTCTCTGGCAGTGTGTCAGCTTTAACAGGGATTGACTGCAAGTTATCAGTGCTATCTGGAACTCCCTGGGAGCACATCGATTTGTAAATGTGGTTCTGGGACAGTCAGTATTTTTGTGATGAGTGCCCGTTAATGGGAACGCCCTCAGAATTTCTCAGTATTTACCGGGAGTTCCCTGGGTTTGTGTCAATGTTTATCATGGCATTTAGGAATGTGTCAGAACATGCAGCCAAGGACCCTGGAACGAGGTCATTATTTACAGGGTTTTCTGGGGAATGTGTCAGTACTTGCAACAGGTTCTGGAGAATGTGTTAGCATTTACAGGCGAGCACCAGGAGAGTGCCACTGAGATTAGTGTCACTTGTCTCATAATCCAGGGACCAGATGAATGCTTTAGGGACAGAAGTTCAAACCCCCATCACGACTGCAAAACAATTTAACTTTTATATCTATAAAACAAAACTAAAAAAAAAATAAAAAATACTAGCCTCAGTCCTCTTGGCATGAAACCAAGGTATCTACAGTTTTCATTAAAAAAAACGCATCAGGATAACCAATGTTCTTAAATTGCTCTCCAATATAATTTGGCACCCCCACGCAATTCAACAGCAATTAGAGATGGACAATAAATGCTGCCCTTGCCACAACAAAATTGATTGGGTGTCACTCAGTGTGTGTCAGCGTTGAGAGACAGTTGCTGGGTTTGTCATTGTTTACAGTACTTATAGAATCAATGTTTATAAAGGATCACCAAGCTCTGTTAGTAATGGTTAGAACATGCCAGCACATACAGTTAGTCCCTGGGTGTGTATTATGGAACTACTGGGATCATGCCCATGGTTACAGAGAGACATGCCTGCAACTACAGGAGGGCTCCAGGTTGGATTCTCCCAACATTGCGAATCAGAACAACATGACAAACAGAGGGCCCCAATGTTTACATGAGATTGGCCACTGTTTGTCAGTATTTACACTCTATTTGGACCATCGTCATTTTTCACAGCTCAATTAAGTTATCCCCTGACTTGCTCATTTCTAAGGAGGAGCCTATGCAATCTTTCATCATAGCTGCAATTTTCATTCTTGTAATTCTCCTCTGTACTTGATCCTTCCTGTGATGTAGTGACCAGAAATTGTGCATCAAATTCCAACTATGACCAATGTAGCATGGAGTCGATGATATGTGTGTCTATGGGGGTGGACGGATGGCATATGTTAACATGGAAGTGCAACAGGTCATGGGGCTGGCTAGACGAGGCATAAATGGACACAGAAAGGCCAAGGTGCAGTTAGAGGGACATAGGTTGGCATGAGGGCCAAGGGCTTGACAGAAGGAATTAAGCTGGCATACATCTGATATAGTGCTGGGGCAAGAAGAAGGGTAGAGGTTGGTATTGACTAATGAGGACCTGTGGAATGGGAAGCTGAGTATAAATGAGCATGGAGCCTATGTCGGGCTGTGGGGGCTAGATAAAGGGCCATAAAAAATGGGAAGGGGCCTGAAGGGGAACCAGTATGGGATGAGGCAGCGTGAAGACTGAAAGGCATGTCTTTTTCAATATAAATGGCTTGAACAAAGAGCCACAACACTGGGGCAGCTCTTTCAAACAACCTGCCTCTAGAGCCAGCAGATGCCTCAAAGCCAGTACCAGAGTTGACACTAGGCACAAGACTCAATACATTCCACACCGCCCTTTGGAGCATTCCACCCAGACCCATCCCCTGACAAACCCACACACCCCTGAACACTACAGGCAATTTAGCACAGCCAACCCACCTAGCCTGCACATCTTTGGACTGTGGGAGGAAAATGGAGCACCCAGAGCAAACTCACGCAGACACGGGGAGAATGTGCAAACTCCACACAGACAGTTGCCCAAGGTTAGAATCGAACCCAGGTCCCTGGTGCTGTGAGGGTGCAGGGCTAACCACTGAGCCACTGTGCCGCCCAAACTAGGATTAGGAGGGGATTCTTTGCAGGGGGGGTCCTTGAGGAACATAATGATGGCAACTCCCCAAGAGCCTGTGGACATTTAGAGTAACAATATTGATAGGGAGTAACAATATTTACAGGGGGTACATGTGCAATTGCTTTGGGGTGGGGGAAAGAGGTTCCCTGGGAGCGAATCAGAACATACAGGAGGTCTCTGTGAGTGCATCACTGTTTACAGCGATTCACCAGGATTTTGGCATTCAATGGAAGGATTTTGTATGAGTGTGTCAATATTTAGACAGAGTTCCCCAAGAGTATGACAATATTTTGGGAGTGTGCCACATTCAAAATGGTCAGGGGGACAGGGCTCAGAGTTTGTTAGGACTCACAGAGCTGGTCCCAAGTATGTGTCAGATAGGCAGATCACTGACAGATAGAATTTAACACTGATAAATGTGAGATGATGCACTTTGGAAGAAGTAACAAGAAAGGGGAGGATTCAATGAATGGCTCAGAGGAACAGAAGGATCTTGTGAGGGATTGGGGTGGCTTGTTCACAAATCCCTGGAGGTGCAGGACAGATTAATCAGGAACAAAAACAGAAATTGCTGGAAAAGCTCAGCAGGCCTGGCAGCATCTGTGAAGAGAAAATCAGAGTTAACGCTTTGTGCTGGGTGAGATTCTGAGGAAGGGTAACAGGGCCCAAAATGTAAACTCTGATTTCTCTTCACAGATGCTGCCAGACCTGCTGAGCTTTTCCAGCAACTTCTGTTCATGCTCTAATTTATAGCATCTGCAGTTTTTTTGGTTTTAATCTAGGTTAATAAGAAAGTTAAGAAGGTGTTGCCTTTATCAATCAAAGCATAGATTATAAGAGTAGAGACATTATGTTGGAGATGTACTGAACTTTGGTTAGACCACAGGTGGAGTACTGTGTGTATTGCTGGTCATCACACTATAGGAAGAATGTGATCGCACTGGTCAGGGTACAGAGGAGACTCACCAGGTGTTTCCCTGGCACCAAGCATTTCAGCTATGGAGAGAGACTGGATAAGCTCCGGTTGTCCTCTTTAGAGCAGTGAAGGCTGAGGGGGACCCTGATGGAGGTCAATAAGATTACAAGGTGTATGTACAGGGTGGACAGATAGCAGCTGCTTACCTGTGTTGAAGGGTCAGCAACAAGGAGACATCATGTTAAAGCAAAAGGTTTAGGAGGAATTTGAGAAAATCTTTTTCACTCAGAAGATGGTGGGGGTCTGGAATGCACTGCCTGGGAGAATGGCTGACATGAAAGCTCACAACCTTTAAAACTGATACAGATGAGCACACTTGAAATGTCATTATATTCAAGGGTCTGGGCCAAGTGCTGGAGAGTGGGTTGAGGATAGATAGATATTCTTGGTTCTAGGCTTGGTGGGCTAAAGGGCCTCTGTACTGTACAATTCTACGTCATTATTAAACAGAAGTCCCTGAATTTTTGTTCCTATTGACAGCATATCCCTGGGAGCATGTAAATATTCCCTGGGGACCCTAGGAGTGTGTCACTATTTACAGCGCGTCCCTGGGACCGTGGACCCCAGGAGTATCATCCTTGATTTAACAGAACTTGATGAGTGCCTATTAGTATGTGTTTACGTGGAGTCCCTCAGGGTTTGTTAGTATTTACAGAGGGTCCTTGAAAGTGTGTCAGTATTTACATCTGCTCCCTGGGAACGTACCAGTATTTACAAAGTGCTCTCTGTGGGTGTGTCACTATTTACAGGGTATTTACAATTTGCTCCCTGGGGGTGGGTAGCACTGGCAAATTAGGTTTGTGTTCACATCAAGATCCTGAGAATATGCCAGCCATTGGGGAGTTTGCCAATGTTTATAAAGATTTCCCTGGCTATACATCAGTATCACGTGAAGTTCTCAGGAATGTGCCACTGTTAACAGGTAACCCCAGAGGTGCATTGACTTTTATAGGAATTGTATAACATGTACCTAAGTTTTCACAGATACTGTGCATTGGATGTTCGCAGGTTCACATTTAGAGGAACCCATACAGGAAATCCAAATGTGATGGGACGGTGATCTCATGAAGGAGAGGGTGATTTTGCTTTGACAGATGGAAATATTTGGTACATGGTTACAGCACTAGCACTAGCAGTATCAGTATTAATGTGGTGACAAGTACCTCCCACCCACCCTCCTGCAAAAATTCCATCCCCTATTCCTCCGCCTCCGCCGCATCTGCTCCCACGATGAGGCATTCCACTCCCGCACATCCCAGATGTCCAAGTTCTTCAAGGACCACAAATTTCCCCCCACAGTGGTTGAGAACACCCTTGACTGCATTTCCCACAACACATGCATCACACCCCGCCCCTGCCACAACCACCCAGAGGATCCCCCTTGTTCTCACATACCACACCACCAACCTCCGGATACAACGCATCATCCTCCAACACTTCCGCCATCTACAATCCGACCCCACCCCTGTCTGCCTTCCGGAGAGACCACTCTCGCCGTGACTCCCTCGTTCGCTCCACACTGCCCTCCAACCCCACCACACCCGGCACCTTCCCCTGCAACCGCAGGAAATGCTACACTTGCCCCCACACCTCCTCCTTCACCCCTATCCCAGGCCCCAAGATGACTTTCCACATTTAGCAGAGGTTCACCTGCACATCTGCCAATGTGGTATACTGCATCCACTGTACCCGGTGTGGCTTCCTCTACATTGGGGAAACCAAGCGCAGGCTTGGGGACCGCTTTGCAGAACACCTCCGCTCGTTTCGCAATAAACAACTGCACCTCCCAATCGCAAACCATTTCCACTCCACCTCCCATTCTCTTGATGACATGTCCATCATGGGCCTCCTGCAGTGCCACAATGATGCCACCCGAACGTTGCAGGAACAGCAACTCATATTCCGCTTGGGAACCCTGCAGCCCAATGGTATCAATGTGGACTTCACCAGCTTCAAAATCTCCCCTTCCCCCACCGCATCCCAAAACCAGCCCAGTTCGTCCCCTCCCCCCACTGCACCACACAACCAGCCCAGCTCTTCCCCTCCACCCACTGCATCCCAAAACCAGTCCAACCTGTCTCTGCCTCCCTAACCTGTTCTTCCTCTCACCCATCCCTTCCTCCCACCTCAAGCCACACCTCCATCTCCTACCTACTAACCTCATCCCACCTCCTTGACCTGTCAGTCTTCCCTGGACTGACCTATCCCCTCCCTACCTATACTCTCCTCTCCACCTATCTTCTTTTCTCTCCATCTTCGGTCCGCCTCCCCCTCTCTCTCTATTTATTCCAGAACCCTCACCCCATCCCCCTCTCTGATGAAGGGTCTAAGCATGAAACGTCAGCTTTTGTGCTCCTGAGATGCTGCTGGGCATGCTGTGTTCATCCAGCCTCACATTTCATTATCTTGGATTCTCCAGCATCTGCAGTTCCCAATATCACTTGTATAATCAGATATGGGTGAATTTCCTTTGAATGCCCAAAGACCCAGAGTGACTTGAACGCTGGTAAAGTAACAGCCATAGCAACAGTTTCTTGTATTCAGATTTATGCCTTAGCATAAACGGACAGATGTGCAGAGAAATAGAACATGAAAAGAGAACTTCCTCTCGAAACTAGTCTGTTTTATGGAAATATGCCCCATAAAAAGATCACTAGTAGAGTGCAACTATAAAGACAATGACACCAAAAGGCAGATAGGTGGGATCACCACCATCTACTAAACAGCTTGGAGCTGTCAGCAAGATACAGAAAAGCCTTCAGTCTACCAGCAGCTCAGGAACTCTCTCTGCTGCCTGTAGTAAAAGGCCCTTTTGGGCTGAATAAAACCAATTTATTTTTCTTTCTATAGTCACCGTAAGTTGTGTTTTTAACACAAGTCAGAGGCTTTTTACAAGTGAACCAGTCACCTCCTCATTCAGACGATGATTTAGAAACAGCATCCTGATCAGCATAAGAATCATCTCAGCAACCTTGGTGAACAGGAATGACTGAACTGCTTTCCCATTTTTTCCCTCCATCCATATCCCACTGTGGGATAAAAATACTTGGAATTAACAGTCTAATGACGACCATGAATCTGTTGCCAAATGTCAGAAAAACCCATCTGGTTCACTAATATCTTTTAGGGAAGGAAACTGCCATCCTCCCCTGGTCTAGCCTACATGTGACTCCAGATCCACAGTTATGTTGTTGACTCTGAGCTACCTTCTGGGCAATTAGAGATGGGCAATAAATGCTACCTAGCCAATGACATCCTCATCCCATTAATGAATAAAAAAAACCCAAATTTTTTTTTTAAATCCTGCACCTGGGGAGAGTTTAATAAGGGATCAGAGTTTTAAACAGCAGTGTGATATGACATGGGTTCATAATGGTGTACTCGTAGTTAGGTCTGTTTACTCATAATAAAGTCATTCTTGCGAAGTACAAAAACCTAGCCCCCACTGTCAGGTAAAGTTGGGAATGCTGCGTATTTTAGAACAAGAACTTAAATTTCTATGATGTGTCCGGGAACAGTGGAGAGTTTCATTTCCAGCAATACCCAGGAAGCACAACAAATTTCGGTTCACATCCTACAGAGACCTGAGACAGAAGCAAGGGTATGTGGGTGTAGTATTAGTCTATAACACAAGTGAAAGAAAACACCAGGCTTTATATTGGGTGTAAGGCATGACACTGAAAATAGCAAAGGATTACAGTTAGCGTTAGAGTTAACCCTAGCAGTTTGAAGAGAGATTTCTAAAATCCCATTTGTACGGCTTGATGGGCAAGCTGGAATTAACATTGGCTGACAGACCTAAAGCGGCAAAGATAATCGAAGACCCAGTAGCACTTGTTTTCATTAAAAACACAACATCCTAGGGATTGAAACAGCAGAATCAGGTGACATTCAGTTGCAGTTAAAACTGCTGGAACAAGAGCAATCAATGCAGAAGTTAGTGATGGAAAGAAAGAAGAAATGGAAATGAGAAACTAGAATTAAAAATGAGAGATAAAGGGAACATAAATATATGGTTAAAATGATGCAGTTTAAATAGGAGATGCCAAATATTGTGCAGGTTCTGGTGGGGACAATCTGAATCATAACTTGAAGTCCAGTAAGGAAGTGTTTTAAGTTTGAAAGATGTGAATGTATTCTTCACATGTGGAAAAATGGATAGACAAATGAATAGACAAATTAATTGGGCAAAATGACAAGTTGGGTGGGAGTGAGCTGTGAGGAGATGCAGAGGTGCTTCAGTGAGTTGGAAATATTGAGAGCGCGGACAAATGCATGGTAGGTGAAGTACAATGCAGATAAATGTGAGGTTATCCATTTTGCCAACAAAAACAGGACAGTGGACTATTGTCTGAATGGTAATGGATCGGGGAAGCAAATGGTGCAATAAGACTTGGTTGCCATTGTACAACAGTTGCTGTAAGCAAACATGGAGGGTGTAGCTGATGGTGAAGTGGTATGTCGGCCTGAATAGCATTAGCATTCAAGTACAGGAGCAGAGATGCCTTGCCACATGTCAGACCACTGAGTATTGTGTGCAGTTTTGGTCTTCTTAGGAATTCTGGCTATGGAGGGATTGCATCAAAAGGTTCATCAGACTGTTTCCAAGGATGGCAGAACTGACGTACAGGGAGAGTCTTTATCAGTTCAGACTATAATCATTGGAGTTTAGAACAATGAAGGAAATCTCTCAGAAACCTACAATAGGTCTAGCAAGACTAGACAGGACAAATACAGAAAGGATTTTCCCAATGACTAAAGATAGGGTGTAGGCGACTTAGGACTGAGATGAGGAAAAAATTCAGTATAGAAATATCTCTCGTGTGTGTAAAATCTAGGAAACTTATTAACTGCAAGGTTAGTGACCCAAAGGAGACATACTTGATAACTGAAAAGTATCCAGGATAAAATGAGGAGAGTGTCCTAACAATGAATTTAAAATTCAGGAGGTCACTACTTAATCTCTATCCATTCCGAGGTTGATTCAAAGAGGCATTAGGCCCTTCACTCATGTAAAGAAGTCTGACACCTCTTTAAGTAGCAACCACGTATCACATAGGAAATGGCCCTAATGCAAGCTCAGACCGGTGACTTTTAGTTGTATATTAGGCCCAGAAACTGACCATTAAAATTGTACAGCTATAAATGAGTCTCATGGATCGAACTGTATCCCTGGAAATTAGAAAGGATATGGGAGGATAACTAGTGGTGCCAATGGGAATAATATAGTTTGTGTGGGAGTTTATTTAAAATGAAAGGATGAGATGAAAGAGGGCTAGTTTATTAAGCTGTTGCAATAAAGTTGAGAGGGTGCACTTAGCAATGTATTGCACAGAATAAACAAAAACTCCAAAGTAATAACGAGTCTTATCTACCTAATACAAGTTTATCAACATGATAAAGTCTGTTTTAGCTTGGAGACAGCCAAGTTGGGCCACAACAAACACATTCAGGAGGGAAATTTCTGCATTTCAGCAGTTGAAGCATGAACAGCTCAACTGGCACTCCAGCAGATGGCACTCTGCTGTCTCACACACACCAACATTTGTCAGAAACAAACTAAAACAGAAACTGCTGGAGGAACTCAGCAGTTCTAGCAGCATCAGGGGATACAGCAAGTTAACATTGAGTCCAGTGACCCTCCTTTACAACTGAAGTCACTGCTAAAAGTCAGTGGACCAGGAGTCAAGTGTTTCCTCTAGACTACTTGGAAAGATGGAATCCAGAAAGGGAGTCTCATTTACACTTTCACTCTGTCCATATATCAAGAAGAGGGCAGCAGATGAAGGGAACCCTTGAAGAGTTCTACGTCAGTGTGTCTTCATGAACAACTGGATTCCTCCCCATAATTGCAAAGCAATTGGCGAGTGACCCACTAGTCTTTACTTAGTACTGGCAACTCAACTCAAACGAACATAAACAAAAGTTGCTGGACAGACTCAGCAGGTCTGGCAGTATCTGTGACGAAAAAAAAGAGTTCATGCTTCAGGTCCGGTGACCCAGTTCTGAGGAAGAGTCACTGAACCCGAAACGTTAACTCTTTTTTCCTTCACAGATGCTGCCAGGCCTGCTGAGCTTTTCCAGCAACTTTGTTGTTGTTCCTGATTTACAGCATCCACAGTTCTTTGTTTTTACTTAATGCAGGAAGTAATCTATTAAATGTGCTTATTGCTCTACTTGGCTGTCTGTAATCTAAAACAGACCTTACTGTGTTGAAAATGACAAGATTCATTGGATAGGACTGCACAACACACCCATCCCGATTAAAATCAACAATTTCAATAAATTGCGCTTTAATACTTCAAAGATGGATATATAATTCAGCCGATCCCAGTCATTACAAAGCAGAAGCACAGGGCTTCATTGCAATGGTTCAGCTAGTGGCATGCCAATTGTACCTGAGAATCAAATGTCTCAGAGCTTTTGATCTGGGTTGCTTTACAGGAGTAAAATAGAGGAAGCACCTACATGTAAAGAACAATTAGCACTCCAGAAACCTGGATAACAGCTGCAACAGGGGAACAGTTACAGATGCTTACAAGCAGACAATAATGTGCAGAGATGGGAAACAGATAAACTTCATTACAATTCAGTTTTAAAACAGAAAATGAATTGTTACACCAAACACAAAATAAAACCGCCATATACTAAGGTCATGCTTTTTGAATAATTTATCTATAAGATCAACAGAATCTATAACAGCAGTAGGTCTAAACTCACTGACCACTTTAGAGCAACCATATAGAAGATAAGGCAGATCAATAGAATCTTTCCATTCAGTTTTATTTCTGTCTTCCATCGGTGACATTCGATCTTTATTTAATGCTACCTTGTGACACACCAGCTGGTCTGGAAATTAAATCTTATCACCAACAATATCATGCATCAGTGCCTTAACATATTCTTCAGATTAATTTTTAAATCAAGGATATGTTCAGTAGATATTAAGAATCCTGTAAGATTAGAATCATATAGGTTTGCAGCAAGGAAACAGGCCCTTTGGCCTGACTGGGACTGGCCTATGCCACCAGTTTTCACAATTTAACTCCTCCCACTTACCTGTATTTGATCCATATCCCTCCAAGCCTATTCCATCCAAGTACCAGTACAAATGTTACTTAAATGACAAAATTGTTCTTGCCTCCACCACTACATCTGGCAGCCCGTTTCAGACACCCCCCACCCTCTGTGAGGAAAAAGTACTCCTCTGGACCTTCTTTCTCCCCTTCCATCCTAAATCTATGCCCTCTAGTTTCAGACTCCCCTATCACGAGGAAATGTTGTTGGCTAATCACCTTATCTATGTCTCTCAGATTTTATTAACCTCTAAGGTCACCCCTTGTTTTCCCCTGAAGAATAGGGGACTGTGTACCAGTCTATCCAGCCTCTCCTTATAAAGGTCATAGAGGCTTAAATTATTTGAACAGAAGGTACATAAGTGTTTGTGATGCCCTAGTCAAGATACCTCCTTCAAACAACTCTACCAATAAAAGACCAAGTGGCTACTTGTCAGAATATAGCTCGGAGGACCTTGGTGAACTATCAGCCCAAAATTGTTGTATTTCACAGTAATTCGTTAGATGTTGGGCCAAGAGAGACACAGTAATGAACTATAGAAAAATTAGCAGTTTTCCTCTACCATTCAGTTCTAATCACCTTGGATATTTACAATAATCTCCATGACAACTGAAAGATTTTGAAAAAGTAATGGCTGTAAGTGGTTTCTTGCTGAGTGACTAGTGCTCACAGTAGAGTACAAAATATGATGCTCAAAAAGAAATTTGGTGAACATTTTAATTTGCCGGTTAGAAATGCCATCAGATATTTGAACAAAGTTATTTCATTTGCACGCTGGATCCTAGCCATCTAGATTTATGTTGCCAGAAAGCACTTGCACCCTTCAAGGTACATTCTTAGCATATGGATTCTGCAGACTTTCAATCACTGGAATAAAGTTAAACAAAGGACAAGCACAAAAAATAATTCAGCTGTAGAATTAACTGCTCCTTTTACGAAGGCAGCATCTAATGACAATAAAGCTAATCCCATCAATTTGTTATCAGGAAAGTCAGGAAAATTTTCAAAGCGTTGTTAGCCATCTCAGTAGTAGTAAGCTGTATGCGTAATCCAGTTGGGTTTTTCCTCCCTTAAGCGCTTGGCTGAGCTATGGGATGTGAAGATGGATTTGTAAGCCTCAGACTTCTCTCCAGTTTCTGTAAGAGGTCGTTTGGTGACGCCAGAAGCAGCTTTACCAGGTTTACCAGCTCTCCCAGCTGCAGTGGATGTGGATGATGATGATGGCTGTGCATTTGCTAGAAAATAAAAACAAATCAAGAAATATTAGTCATTTGCCTTGTATGTCAAAGCAGTAGTTTGTTTTTAAAACCTTCCAAACACTATGTACATTGTGATAAGATTACACTGCTGGACTGATGTACTTAATTTTTACCGTAAATTTCTCCACAATATATTCTGTACCTTTGAACTATTCAGGTGGTTAGTTTGAGCAATTTTTCACCAACGTAACATGCATAAACACACTTCAAATCATGCTGAGTTCTTACACGATCACTGTTAAGCTGCAGAAAGACAGAAGATAGGAACAGGAGTAGACCATTTGACCCCCCTAGCCTGCTCTGCCATTCAATATGATCAGAGCTGATTAAGCTCAGTACCATAATTCCATCCAATCTCCCATATCCCTCGATTCCTTTAGCTGCATCACTTTTGAAACACAATGTTTTGGCCTAAACTACTTTCTGTAGTAGTGAATTCTGCAGGTTCACCATACTCTGGGTGAAGAATTTCCACTCATCTCAGTCCTAAAGTTTACCCCTTAAACAATGACCCTGGTTCTAGACTCCCCACCATTGGTGATATCCTTTCTGTATCTAAACTATCCAGTCCAGTTAGAAATTTTATAGGTTTCTGTGAGAATCCTTCCCTTCATTCTTCTATACACCAGTATATACAACCTAACTGACTCAAATTCTCATGTTAGTTCTGTCATCCAGGAATCAATTTGGTAAACCTTCACTGCACTCCCTCTACAGCAAGAGCATCCTTTCTCAAATAAAGACATCAAAACTGCTTTAACTCTCCAAGTGTGGCCTCTCCAATGCTCTGTAAAATTGCAGCAAGACATCCTTGTTCCTGTACTCAAATCCTCTCTTTACTGCCTGGTACACCTATGCACTTCCTTTCAGCAATTGGTGCACAGGGATATTCAGGTCTCTAAGTACTCCCCTCCTCTCAATTTACAGCCGTTCAAATCATAACCTGTCTTCATATTTTTGGTACCAAAAAGTGGATAATTTCACACTTATCCACAATACACTGCATCTGCCAAACACTGGCCCACTCACTCAACTTGTCCAAATCATGCTGCAATATCTCTGTATCCTCCTCACAGCTCACCCTAACACAAAGTTAGGCTCTGGTTTTATATCAAATTCAAGAAAGGGAATTATTTTCTGAACATTCTGAATGACTTTGACATCTATTGTTGTTTCCTGAAAAACAGCTGAAAACAGTTAAAACAATTTCGTCCTAATGATGTGTTGATCTCTCACTAAATGCAAACACAAAAACCATTTAAATAAAAAGAACTGGATGCTGGAAATCTGAAACGGATACAGAAATAGCTGAAAACACTCAGCAAGTCTGGCAGCATCTCTGGACAGAAAGCAGAGCCAATGTTTTGGGTCCAGTGACCCTCCTTCAGAACTTCATATGAAACTAACTCCAGATATTGGATGAAAGAACTAAGAGCAGGAATAAGTAATTCAGCCCCTTCAGCTTGCTCTGCCATTTAATACAATCACAGTTGATTTCATCTCCAATTTTCTGTCCACCTTCCATAATCCTTCAACGCATCACTAATTAAAAATTTTTCTCCTCAAAATTACTCAAATTCCCTGCATCCACCATACTCTGAGATAGTGAATTCCACAGATGTGATAATTTGATAGAAGCAATTTGCCCACATCTGTTTTAAATCTGCTATCCCTTACTCTAAAACTATGACCCCTCATTCCAGATTGCCTGATCAAACATCCTTTGCAGGTCTAGAGATAATGGGAACTGCAGATGCTGGAGAATTCCAGGATAATAAAATGTGAGGCTGGATGAACACAGCAGGCCAAGCAGCATCTCAGGAGCACAAAAGCTCCTGAGATGCTGCTTGGCCTGCTGTGTTCATCCAGCCTCACATTTTATTATCCTTTCTATGTCTACTTTGTCAATCTCCTTTACCATCTTAAATACCTCAATTAGGTTTCCTCTCATTCTTCTAAACTGTACTGAATATAGCCCTAAAAACTGCTCAATCTCTCATAAGACAAACATTGCATTAAAACCAATCCAGGATTAAAGAAATTAAAGGGACTTTGATAGTCTGAAATCTATAAAAGAGTACAAGCAGCAAATAACATGAGCGTAGCCTAACTTATTGCATGGTGAAGAATAATAGTACAAATTTCATGGACTGAGTGGCATATATCTAACTGGTATATGATTTCAATAACCTGGCCTCCAACTTCAGCATCAAGGGTTTAAAAAAATTGAGGTTTGTTTATGCTGCATAGAACCTACACCAGGTAAAAACATTAGGTTCTATTCAGTGGCATCCAAAGCAAATACAGCTAATCAAATAAACATGCCCGGCTCAAACAAAAATAGCTGACACTTTTCAATTAAAATTTTCGATTGAAGTGTACACAGATTTTCTATTGAAAAGTTAATGCAAACTTTGGCAAGAAATTACAAATTTTAACAATTTTAACAGTAATTTTAACACAAGCGAAGTATTTGGAATGGGTATTGATTGATCTAATAGGTGATCATTTGAGAGATTTTGTGTTTGAAGAGGCAGCAAGGATTCAAGATTTTAAAAAAACATTCCTGTGTAAACATATAAACACCGATCTCTACAGTGATGCATTCATTATCTTTATCATTTTTGGTCTGGAATTGCAAGTTGAAGGTGACTTTTGGCTTTTATTAAAAAAGGAAAAGCAGAAAATATTTATGGGATCTGCCCAAAAAACAAAAGTTAATATTTATTTACAGGACCTGCCCTGGAAGGTAATGGTTGATTATTGTTCAAAGAACACTGTTGACAACAGAACTATGTTGTACTACAAGATAACAAAGTGTGGAGCTGGATGAACACAGCAGGCCAAGCAGCATCTTAGGAGCACAAAAGCTATTTACATTGTACTACAAGGCTGGCAAATGTTTGAATGTTATAAAAGGGCCATCACAGGTAGGCTGGTGCTGACCAAAAAGAGAAAATGGGTTGAACAGCATTACCAGAGGTTGCAGTTGTGAAATTTGGCTGTAAGGAGTTTTGGTTCCTCACTAGTTATCTGCCCATTACTAACCCAGTGGAAGGTTCAGCATTAAATCACAACAGAAATCACAGAAGCTGATATTTCACTCTTTACATCAGGATCACAGATTGAACGTACTACTACTACAGGTGAGATTAGCTAACCCAGAAAAGCCAAAAAACAATCAACGTGCGAGCAAATTACTGCAAATGCTGGAATGTGTACTGAAAACAGAGTGTGTTGGAAATCACAGCAGGTGTGGCAGCATCCGTGAACAGACAATAAGCCAATGCTGTGAGGCTAGAGACATGAGAAGTTGTTGGCGGATAGGATCAGGGTAAACCCTAAGGCTTTCTATAGGTATTTAAGGAACAAAAGAAAGATTAGGCCCAATCAAGGATAGTAGTGGTAAGTTGTGTGTGGAGTCAGATGAGATAGGGGAAAGCACTAAATGAATATTTTGCAACAGTATTCACTCTAGAAAACGACAATGTTGTCTAGGAGAATACTGAGATACAGGCTACTAAACTAGGTGGGATTGACGTTCACAAGGAAGAGGTATTAGAAATCCTTCAGAGGGTGAAGATAGATAAGTCCCCTGGGCCAGATGAGATTTATCCTCTGACCCTCTGGGAAGCTAGGGAGGAGATTGCCGAGCCTTTGGCATTGATCTTTAACTCGTCATTGTCTACAGGAATAGTGCCAGATGACTGGAGGATAGCAAATGTGGTTCCCCTGTTCAAGAAGGGGAGTAGAGACAACCCTGGTAATTATAGACCAGTGAGCCTTACCTCAGTTGTTGGTAAAGTGTTGGAAAAGGTTATAAGGGATAGGATTTATATTCATCTAGAAAAGAATAAACTGATTAGGGATAGTCAGCACGCTTTTGTGAAGGCAAGGTCGTGCCTCACAAACCTTATTGAGTTCTTTGAGAAGGTGACCAAACAGGTAGATGAGAGTAAGCCGGTTGATGTGGTGTATATGGATTTCAGCAAGGCGTTCCATAAGGTTCCCCACAATAGGCTATTGTACAAAATGCGGAGGTATGGGATTGTGGGAGATATAGCAGTTTGGGTCAGAAATTGGCTTGCTCAAAGAGGGTGGTAGTTGATGGGAAATGTTCATCCTGGAGACCAGTTACTAGTGGTGTACCGCAAAGGTTGGTGTTGGGTCCACTGCTGTTTGTCATTTTTATAAATGACCTGGATGAGGGCGTAGAAGGATGGGTTAGTAAATTTGCAGACGACACTAAGGTCGGTGGAGTTGTGGATAGTGATGAAGGATGCTGTAGGTTGCAGAGAGACATAGATAAGCTGCAGAGCTGGGCTGAGAGGTGGCAAATGGAGTTTAATGCAGACAAGTGAGGTGATGCACTTTGGTAGGAGTAACCAGAAGGCAAAGTACTGGGCTAATGGTAAGATTCTGGGTAGTGTAGATCAGCAGAGAGATCTCGGTGTCCATGTACACAGATCCTTGAAAGTTGCCACCCACGTTGACAGGGCTGTTAAGAAGGCATACAGTGTTTTAGCTTTTATTAATAGAGGGATCGAGTTCTGGAACCAAGAGTTTATGCTGCAGCTGTACAAAACTCTGGTGTGGCCGCACTTGGAGTATTGTGTACAGTTCTGGTCACCGCATTATAAGAAGGATGTGGAAGCTTTGGAAAGGGTGCAGAGGAGATTTACTAGGATGTTGCCTGGTATGGAGGGAAGGTCTTACGAGGAAAGGCTGAGGGACTTGAGGCTGTTTTCATTAGAGAGGAGGAGGTTGAGAGGTGACTTAACTGGAACATATAAAATAATTAGAGGGTTAGATAGGGTGGATAGGGAGAGCCTTTTTCCTAGGATGGTGACGGCGAGCATGAGGGGGCATAGCTTTAAATTGAGGGGTGAAAGATATAGGGCAGATGTCAGAGATAGTTTCTTTACTCAGAGTAGTAAGGGAATGGAACGCTTTGCCTGCAACGGTAGTAGATTTGCCAACATTACGTACATTTAAGGCGTCATTGGATAAGCATATGGACGTACATGGGATAGTATAGGTTAGATGGGCTTGAGATTGGTACGACAGGTCGGCACAACATCGAGGGCCGAAGGGCCTGTACTGTGCTGTAATGTTCTATGTTCTAGATGACTCTTCATCAGAGCCAGCTGATGCCAACCTATGGCACGCAGAGTGGAATTTAAATTTTGCACCATCGCTTCCAATTTAAAAAAAAGAGGATTCAAAACAAAATTGATCACAAGCTATCTAATATTATAAGAGAGATTTAAAATTTGTTTCAAATTGGAGATTCAAACCCAAATTGCTGCTAAGCTTCACTTCTTTCACTGCACTTCACATTTACATCTACATAGAAATATACATTAAAAACGCATGTACATAAATAACTAATCAATGTAAATAACTGGTACTTGTTAACCCATCGGATGGCTCTACCTCCCTCTCCTCCTCCTCCGACTGCATGGCTGCACGAACACAGCCAACGGACTCCCTCTACCAGAATGTTCCATCAGCTTCGCACACACACTCTGGCCGTTAACAGATGGTCTCCCTCACCTCCTGCTTGAATTTTTAAATTTTTTTGTACCAAAGATGGTAAAGAATTGTATTTTACAAATGTACTTTTTTTCACGTCTTTTAACCTGCCCCTCTGCCCACCACCGCCAAAGACGGGGATCTTTACTCGACCGATGGATGTAACTGGAGGTCTGAGATTTTACTGCTTGCACTGTCCCCTTTCTTTTTAAAACAAGACACTATCGGAGGAGAGGTCTTAACTATTAAAAGGTCTGCGTTTCTTAGCCTCAGAGTGGGAGTAGGTGGTAAGGTCACACTGCGAGGCCTGGTACTCAGGCTACTTCCCCAGCCTCTTGGGTCTAACGGGATTGGTGTGCTTTCTTTGCAAAAGAATTACTTTTAAAAGAAGTTGAACAGAATCATGGAACATATTAAGATAGATGACTAAAAGCTCAATCAAATAAGGAGATTTTAAAGATATTTACTGGAGGATATAGGGATTCAGCTTTCAGGGATGAGACAGTTATGGGTATAGGTGGCTACCCATAGCTGGGCAAAGGAAATCAGGGATATGCAAAAGATCAGAAAATTTCTCATTACATTTTTGCATGTGACCAAATCTTCTTTACATAGGTTTAAGCCTAATCATCGTAATCTAGCTGGTCTCGCCTCATCTGATGCCCACACATTGCTGCCAAGTAGAGCTGTTGGGAGCCCAGGTCAAAGTTAACTTAATTCTTTGGTTCTTGTTGCCAGAGGAAGCAAGTATTGTTTAATAATCATTAAGCACTTTGCAAACTTATTAAGCTTCAGCACAGCTCTTTTTGCTCTGTTTCTGAGTGTCAAAATTCAGCCACTTTATGAATTTTGTTTTATTGAGAGATTGAGCGAGGCTACAGAAGGATTTGGACAGGTTAGGGCAGGGGGCAAAGATGTGACAGATGGAATACATCATGGGAAAGTGTGAGGTCATGCGCATTAGTAAAAATGATAAAAGCTTTGACTATTTTCTAAATGGGGAGAAAATTCAGAAATCTGAAGTGCAAAGAGAGTTGGGAGTTCTGGTCCAGGATTCTCTCAAGGTAAACTTGCAGGCTGAGTCAGTAGTCAGGAAGGAAAATGCAATGTTGGCATTTATTT
The DNA here is from genome assembly GCF_030684315.1 of Stegostoma tigrinum. Classification (NCBI taxonomy): domain Eukaryota; kingdom Metazoa; phylum Chordata; class Chondrichthyes; order Orectolobiformes; family Stegostomatidae; genus Stegostoma; species Stegostoma tigrinum. The sequence goes on from NC_081372.1 coordinate 59,166,963, forward strand.
TGAGAGGACTTGAATATAAAAGCAGGGACGTACTAGTGAGGCTTTAAGCCTGTCAGGCCACATTTGGAGTTTTGTACACAGTTTTGGGCCCCATATCTCAGGAAAAATGCACTGACCTTGGAGTGGGTTCAGAAGACATTCACAAGAATGATCCCAGGAATGAAAAGCTTAACATATGAGGAATGTTTGAGGACTCTGGGTCTATACTTGCTGGAGTTTAGAAGGATGAGGGGGGACCTAATTGAAACTTAGAGAATACTGTATGGCCTATACTGTATGGCCTCGACAGAGCTGATATTGGGAAGATGTTTCCATTGATAGGGCAGACTAGCACCAGACGGCACAGCGACAGAGCAAAGAGAAGACCTTTAGATCGGAGATAAGGACAAATTTCTTCAGCCAGAGAGTGGTGCATCTATGGAATTCACTCTCACAGAAGGCTGTAGAGGCCAGGTCATTGAGTACATTTAAGACAGAGATAGACAGGTTCTTGATTATCAAGGTGATCAAGTGTTCATGGGGAGAAAGTGGAAGAATGGGGTTGAGAAACTTATCAGCCATGAATGGTGGAGTAGACTCGATGGGCTGAATGGCCTAATTTCTATGTTTTATGGTCTAACTAGACTCAAAATTAACTCTGCTTTCTGTCTGCAGATGCTGCCCAACCTCCTGAGCTCCTCCACCAATTGCTGCTTTTGTTTCATTTCTAATATATTATTATTACACCAATTAAACTGCAAGGTAGAGTCTGTAATTACGTCACAGTTGAGAATGATCAGTCCTTCAGTCACTGGAACAGAATCTCAGAAAGACGGCACAGTTAACTGCAAATTTCTGTTCACAGCTTAAACAGTTTGTTCCCATCTTCATTGACATTCTTGTAGAAAGTTCACTGATTACTGGACTGCCAACCTAACCTGCCTGCAGATTAAATTTCAGAATGAGATAAAAGGCATATTCACTGTGCATGTCTGTTCCATCCTTTTTATATGTTTAGACAATTTGATCTGCTCATTGCCAATAACAGCCATTTGGACTGGTCACTGACAGCAGTTTGACTTTATGGCAGAAATGTTAGTATAACAATGGCAGAAACTATCAGGTTACTACATAGGCCAGCCAATGGTGCAAAGGGCATCAATAAACCAAACAGGTAATTTGCAAATGAGAGATACAGGCTTGCACTGGATTACATTTTTGAAGTTAGTATACAGAAGGATCCAGACCATGCGAGAATTTTGTTACATTTCTACAGAGGAGAAAACAAACTAAGTGGAAAATGAATCAACAGAATAAAAGAGACTGTCAAAAACAAAGGATTAAAGAAACATCTAAAGATCCAGAATCTGATGTAATGATTATTTCTGAGAGTGTGCACCTGTTTGGAGGGGGCAGAGGGGTGAGGCAAGAGCGGGTAAGACAGTAATATCAGCTACATGGGTAGACGTCAGAGAATTGGTAGCAAGCACCAAAAGAAGCATTTCAAAAACAAGTTGACAGATCATTGACAGCAGAATAAGCTTCAGAATGAAAGTGAACATTGACAGAACTAACATTAGTATTTCAAAAACAGCAAAAGGCATTCATATTTGTAGAATGAAGACAATTAGTGCAAAGATTCAAGAGCAAATTCTTCTAGATACAAGATGCAGCAAATAAAAGAAGAATAGCAATTGAAAAGACAGTATTTTGAAAGAGACATTTGCTAGCTAGAAAGTTGAATGAAGAATTGAAAAAGCACCTTATAAAGAACCTGATTTGGAGTTTTGATTTGTATGGATGTCAGACTTGGACCTTTCTGAAGGAGGACACCAACACGCTGAATAGCTTTCAAATATGGGTTTGGAGAAGAATGGAATGGATCAGCTTGGAGGAAAAAATAAAAGAAATGCTGCGGAGAATGGATGAAAGTAGTTGTTTGTGGAACGTAATTAGGAAAAGGCAGAGAAATTGGTTAAAGCACTATTTTAAGAAACAGTTGTAAGAGAAGTGAAAGAGGGAAGATAAAAGGAAGAGAAAATTAATACTGGATGGCTTGAAAACTGAAGGACATTATTGACAAATACAACATGCATACAAACAAGAACATGGTAGGTGACTGGCCGTTCAAGTCTATTCTGCTATTCAGTAAGAACATGACTGATCACATTTTAACCTTAACTCAATATTGCTGCATTCCCCAATAACCTTTCAACCCTTTGGTAATCATTAATCTATTTATCCTTGCATTAAAAACATTTAAAGGTTCTACATCCACTACGTTTTGATGGCTGCAACATAGGCCCCTCCAGCCAGAGCTCATCTGCTCCTCCCACTCTTCTTTCTCTTCCCATTTCTTCCTCCCGGTGTCTATTTTTCCTTCTTCTCCTTTTTCTGTTCTTCCCTTTGACTCCCAGCCTTCAATGATGACTTCCAGCCTCCAGCAACCTCCAGCGAGGAGTGACAATCCCCAGCCTGGTTCAGCAGCTTCCTGTGAGAGTTGGCATCCTTCCAGCCTCCCGGCATTGGCATGACATCTTCCCAGTCTCTCAGCATGGAGTGTTGCTCTGGCATAGACTGACAACCCCCCGGCCTGGTGCAGTGGCCTCTTGGCAAGGCATGGTAACCTTCTGGTCTCCAGCAGCGGCCTCCCGCTGTGGCATGTTGTTGGCGTGATGTGAAACCAGGGCCTGGTGCACAGTGGAAGCTAAGTACCAACCTCATGGACTGTACTGAACTCTTTTGTAATGCTGGATATTTCACTTCTGTAACAAATCTTGTGACAAGAACAGCTATGCCTAGGTTCTTTTGTACACAAGTCAGCGCTGTAATTGATGGTATATAAACTTTTCACATTGCCCTTTACATATTTGCGATGGTAAAGGTTATTTTATTCAATTTTATTTTGAGAAAGGGAATTTCAAATGTGCACAATCTTCAGAAAGAAAAAAAATGCTACCTCATTTCTTACATAGTGGGCCAATTATATTCAAATGACGCCTTGCTTGAAACTCTCCCACAACAGGAAACACCCTTTCAACATCCACCCAATCAAATCCTCACAAGTCTATGTTTCAATTAAGTCACCTCTGACTCTAAATGCCAGAAGATACAGGCTTAGCTCATCTTGCCTGTCCTCATAAGGTAGTCAATTCACTCCAGGTATTAGTGTAGTAAACCTCCTCTGAACTGCTTCCAATGCATTAACATGCTTCCATAAGTCCGGTAATCAGTCCTGTGCACAGTACTGCAGACAGTCTCTCAAACATCCTGTCGAACAGAAGTATAATAGCCCTAGTCTTGCATTCAATTCCCCTTGCAATAAGCTATAACATTCTATTAGCTCTCCTGATTACTTCCTGTCCCTGCACTTTAATCTTCTGTGATTTATACATGAGGATATCCAGATTTTTCTCATCTCAGAGCCTTGCAACATTTCACTGTTTGGATAATATGCTTTTCTTTCCTTCTACCAAAACAGACAATTTTACACTTTCCCACACTGTGTGGGGAAATTGCATTTGCAAGACCTATGTTTACTCACTTGACCAATCTATATTCGTTTGAAGGCTCATGTCTTCAGCACAATTTATCTATCTTTGCGTCATCAGCAAATTTAGCCACAGCTACAGTCCATTCATCTAAATTATTTAACTTGCTAATAGTCAAAGCTCCAGTGCTGACCCATGACAGAGCACTTGACACACCCTGTCAACCTGAAGCAGACTTGTCTGTTTTTACCGTCTGCTTCCTGTTGGCACCCATCCTTCTTTATGTGCTCTGCCTGATTACCTTGAACTTATCTAAGTGCCCTTCTACAACTTCTTCAAAAGTAGCTTCTAACCATTTCTCAGTGAGAAATGGTAAGCTAACAAAACCTGTAGTTTCCTGCTTTCTGGGTCCCTGCCTGTCAATAAAGGAGTCACATTGGCTATTTTTCAGTCTAAAGGAGTCTTTACTGAATCTAATGAGCTTTGGAAAATGAAACCAAAGCACCAACTATCTCATTAGCTACTTCTTTCAAGATCCTAAAATGAAATCCATCAGGTCCTGGTGACTTGACAGTTCGCAGTCCTAACAATTTACTCACTACTACTCCCTGGGTATCAGTAATTTTCTTGAGTTCCCTTCTTTCAATTCCTGATTCACAGCTATTTCCAGGACGCTACTTGTATAGTCTAGCGAAGCAAAATAGCTATCCAATTCATTTTTTAAAAATTCATTCACGGGATGAGGGCATTGTTGACTAGGCACATTTACTGCCCATCCGCAATCACCCAGAGGGCAGTTAAGAGACAACCACATTGCTGTGGGTCTGGAGTCACATGTCGGCCAGACTAGGTAAGGATGGCAGTTTCCTTCCCTGAAGGACATTAGTGAACCAGATGGGTTGTTCTGACAATCGACAATGGGTTCACTGTCATCATTAGGTTCTTAATTCCAGATATTTTATTAAATTCAAGTTCTATCGTCTGCCACGGCAGGATTCAAACCTGGGTTACTGGATTAACAGTCCAGTGATCATACGACTAGGCTACTGCCTCCCCTCACTTCCAGACATTTCTAAAAGACCAACATTTCTACAAGGCCAACATTTACTTGGTTAAATTTTTGCTTTAAGTGTCTAAAGAAACTTCTTCTGTTATTATATTTTTGGCATAATATTTATATTATATTTTTCATACTCTTAATTCTGCCTTACTTAGTCTTTTAGTAGTACTTGTTTTTTTTTAAACATTCTGTCCAAACCTCTGACCTGCCACCTATCTTTCAGCCTGATACCATCTTTATCCTTCTTAGTCCACCACAGGTGATAGATGTATCCCTCAGAATTTTTAATTTGGCAGAATGTATCTATGCCATACCATCTGCAATAACCCCTTAAAAGTTTGTGCCACTGTATCGCGATTGAGCAATCCCTTAACCAAATTTGCCAGGTCATTTTTGCTAGCTCTGTTTGCATGCCCTCATAACTGCCCTTGTTTAAAATCAATTGTAGTCTTGGAGCACACTTCTCCAAACTTTATCTAAAATTCAAAAATATTATGATCGTTGTTACCAAGAGATGCTTTCACTATGAAGGTCAGTGATTATTCCTACTTTGTTGGTCAAAACCAGGTCTCTCATTGTCGCTCCGAGACATCAAGCTTTCCTGCTCCTCTGATGCTGCTTGGCCTGCTGCGTTCATCCAGTTTCACACCGTGTTATCTCTCAGTCTGCTCTCTTTTTGGTGCCATAACTTACTGGTATAAGAAAGTGTCCCATAAACATTTAATGAATTGCTTCTTTCGACTACTTTTTAAACCATTTGATTTCTCCAGTCTACATGTAGATTAAAATTCCCCTTGATAACTGTTTATCATTATTTCTTCCTTGGCACTCTGTCCTACAAGGTGGTTACTGTTATGAGGCCACAATTCCCAAAACAGACCTCTTGCCTTTATCAATCCTCATCTCTATCTAGGCTGCTTCCATATTCCGGTTTCCCGAATTCCGGTAATCCCATTTCATTGTGCAAATGTTATCTTTAATTAACAAGGTCACACTCCTAACCTTTCCTAGCTTCCTGTCTTTCCTAGTGTCACACACCTTTCATTATTCAGGTCCAACTCTAGGTTATCTACAGTCACATCTGTCATGGTCGCTAAATGGTAATTACTTATCTCAATTTGAGCTACGAGTTCATTTGTTTTGTTTTGAATGCTACATGAATTCAAATACAGTACCTTAAGTTTTGTCCTTTATTTCTGTAATGTCTCATTGGCTAATTTCTCTGAGACATACATTCTCTGTCACTCAGTTTTATTCATTCATGGGATGAGAACGTTGCCGGCTAGGTAGCATTTAATGCTCATCCCTAACTGCCCAGGGAGCAGTAAAGAGTCAACCACACTGCTGTGGGTCTGGAGTCACATGTAGACCAGACCAGGAAAGGATGGCAGTTTCCTTCCCCCAAAGGACATTAGTAAACCAGATGGGTTTTTCCAACAATTGACAACAGATTCATGTCCATCATTAGATTCTTAATTGCAGATATTTTATTCCACCACCTGCTGTGGCAGGAATTGAACCAGTGTTCCCAGAATGCTATCTGGGTCTCTGGATTAACAGTCCAGCGATACCACTGCGTCTTTGGGTCCTCCTGTCACTGTCTGTTTATTTCATAATGTTTAAAATATTTACATTCATTCCTTCCTCGGTGGCATTTTCCCCATTTTTGATTCACCACAACTTCCCACACTTGGGCCCTGGCCCTCTATATTTAGTTTAAAACCCATTCTACTTTCCTAGTTCACAAATTTACCAGTACGGGTTAGGTATAAATTATCCCAGTGCTACAAACACCACACTGCACAGTGTTGGTGCCAGTGTCCCACAAACCAGAGCTCACCTTTTCCCACACCAGTCTTTCAGCAACACATTCATCTAACTTGATTTACCCTATGCCAATATGCATGCAGATCAGAGATTGTGCTCCTTAATTTTGTGTCTAGCTCCTCATATTGGCTATGCAGACCCTCTTTCCAAGTTCTACCTTTGTCATTAGTGTGCACACAGACTATGATTGCTGGATCCTCTCCCTCCCACTGCAAGCTCTTCTCCAACCCAGAATCATGGCACCAGGCAAATAGCACAGCTGTCTGTACTCACTCTCTTTGCTGCAGAGAACAGTTTCAAGTCCCCCGACTCTGTTGTCTCCCACTAGTGTCACATTCTGTTTTGATGGCTTTATGTATTTGATTTAATTTACTGCAGTCAAATGTATCCAAGTACAGTGAAAAGCTCTGTTTTGTGAGCAGTGCTGGCAGATCATAGAGTGCTCAGACAGAGCAAGGAACAGAAAGTTACAGCTGCACACTAGGTGCACAAAGCAAGATCAACATTATTTGAAGTTAGAGATCTATTCAACAGTCTAATAATGGCAGAGAAGCTGTTCTTGAACTGACTGACACGTGTGTTCAAGTTTCTGTATCTTCTACCTGATGGAAGAGATTGGAAGACAGCATTAACGGGTTGTGAACGGTCTTTGATGATGTGGCCAGCCTTTCCGCAGCGAGAAATAGCCTGGCATCGTCATTTCACTCATCCAGCCCACAGTTCTCACTCTCACCGAAACATGCTGAACCTCAAACTTGTTTGACAATTGCAGAGGTGGACACTTCTGTTCCCTTGGTGCACTAACCTGCCTCACTTACAGTCACAGCCTGCTGTCCCTGACCATCGCCCATAGTAGAACAATCTATCCATAGATGTAACTGCCTCCAGTTATGAGGAATCCAGGTAAGCTCCCTGCTCCCTGATGCATCGCAGTGTCTGTACCTGCAGTTCAGCCTCCAGCTCAAACTAAGACAAACCTGCTCAAACATCAAACACTTACTAGAGATGTCTGCCCGGAATCACAACGGTATTGTTGAGCAGGGGCATACTGCAATTTTGACACACAAATGCCATTTTTAATAAGGTAATTAATTATTTAGTTATATTATTCACACACTGCTGCCTTTTATACATTATATTAACTTTACCGATGTGTACATAGTGTTAAAGCTGGAGCATACAGTTGGCTTCAAGCAATTAACAAATACCCAGTTTTGATCAAAAAGTATCTGAGACAGGTCTTGACTTAATGTTTGTTTTGATCGTCCTAACTTCAATTCCTCCTATTTTAATACCGGCCAATGAACTTAAAGGCTTTGGGACGTCACTCGTTTCTTTCTCACTGTGATACTGACCGCAGGACACTCTTGCCAGTTGGCTTTGCTGCAATATTGACTGCAGACCACCTTCACCATGAGGCTGACTGCAGATCACACTTGGTAGTCTCGCCCCAATGAAATAAAAATGGCATGAGATAGAAATATCAAAGGTCAACAGCAAGACAAAGATCATGTTTGGGCAGAGCACACACGCCTTTGCATTCTTGAGACCAGAGCAAGTCGACACAGGTGCGAACTCATAACTTTGCCCGGAAATTCTTAACATAATGAGTGGCCAAAACTTTGGGATGAACCATGGTGACGATTAAAGAAATTGTTTAAGAAATTATTAGAGACCCAGGTAAAAAAAATTTGACTGCAAGGTGAAGAAACACTGATTGCAAGTGAACTCACTACTGTTTATGTCAACAGCTGGATTTGAATCCTTGTCTCTAGGTATGACAATCATAGCTGAAACACACAAACTAACCTGCACTTGAAGAACTCGAAAATCCATTCAGCATCGTATCAATGGCTACTTTAGTTTCTTTGGGTTTCTGGATGGATGACCCCGCAATTTCTAATTAAAAAGTAAAGGAAGCAATGAGGGAACTGAATCCTCAGAATGAAAACGAGAAACAGAAGTGATATATTCGAGTCCAGAATATGAACCAAAACACTGACACAAATAAAATGGGAAAAATAAACTACTGTGCTTCGTTACGGGCCATGCTCCCGAATGCATGGGTACAAGGGAGGCCACAAAGTGAGAAAACTAAATCTACTCTTCGATCTGCTTTAATTGCTGTAGATTAGGTGAAATAAGTGAAAAACAGGTTATCGACAAATGAGAAAGACCAGACACTATATTGACATGCTGAGTTTTGAGAAGCAAATTTCCAACAATTCAAACATTTCCTGTTGCTATACACAATATTATATGTATTCCATTAGAATTATCCCAACTCCAACAATCAGAGTCCGAGCAGGCAGCACAGAGAACGCAGGTGGGCAGCATGAAATGAGCAGCATGAAGCAAGGGGGAGCAAGAAAGCAAGAGAGCATGAGGGGGAGTGAACGAGTGACAAAGGAGAGGACGGATGAGCAGGCAGGTGGTGCAGAGAGGACATTTACAAGCAGAAGTGTCAAGTGGATGGTCCATCCCAGCCTCTTGATGTGTTCCTCAGCAGAACAGGGGCCAGTCTTCAATCAATTTGATTCACTCCATGTGATAAAATAAAAGAGTTGGGTGGAGGTACTAGATGCTGCTAAGGCCTCAGGAACTGATATATCCTGGCAATAGTGAAGATCATTTGGTACACAAACAGGACAAAATCAATTGGCCAATTCCCATCAATCTGCTCTCCATCCTCAGTAAAGTAATGGAAGATGTCATAGACAGTGTTATCAAGCAGCTCTTACTCCGAAGCAACCTGTTCATTGACACTTGGTTTGGGTTTTCACATGCACTCAGCTCCTGGTCTCATTACATTATTGGTCTAAACGCAAAGATCTGAACTGAAGAGTGGAGTGCGGGCGATTGTCCTTGACATCACGACAGCATTTGATAAGGTGTGGCAACAAGAGGCCTGCACAAATCTGGAGTCAACGGGAACCTATGCAAAATTCTCTTAGTTGGAGTCACACTTTGTGCAAAGGGACATAGTTGTGGTTGCTGGGGGTCCGTCATCTCAGCTTCAGGATATCTCTGCAGAATCACAGGGTAGCACTCTGGGCCCAACCATCTTCAGTTGCTTCAATAATTACATTGCTCCCTCATAAGTTCTGAGATGAAGAGGCGATTGCATAATTTCAGCATCATTCGCAACTTCTCAGATACTGAAGTAGTCCATGCTCAAACGTAAGTACTATTCATGCAACAAGCACCAAGGACCATCTCCAACAAGAGAATCTATCCATCACTTCTTGACATTCAAAGGCATTATCATTACTGAATCTTCTACTATCAACATTGGGGGGGTGCAGGGGTTGGGGGGGGGGGGGGGGGGGGGGGTAGAGAAGGTGGTTTCAGAAGACGAGCAGGGTCGGACAAGGAGGGATCCAGAACAGGAGGAGGGGGCAAGAGGATGGAGGAGGGAGAGAACAGGCAGGAAGTGTGGGAAGCAGGGGAGAGTGTGAGGCCATGAGCAAGTGGGAAGGAGAGAGCACACGGCATTGAGGGGAAGGGGTGGGGGAAAAAGAGGCTGTGAGGGGATGGGGGAAGAAAAGGCATAATAAACAGAACAGGAATGGGGTAGCAATACAAGAGAGAGGAAGGCTGCAATGGGATACTGTACCCACATCCAGCACTTTCTCTGGCAGTTCATTCCACATACAGAGACTGGCTTGTGTAAAAACGTTGCCCCTCATGTCCTTTTTATATTTTTTGCTTCTCACTTTAAAAGTACAGCCCCTAGGTTCAAATTCCCTCACCCTAGGTAAAAGACCCTTGTCATCGACCTTATCTGTGCCCCTCATGATTTTATAAACCTCTCTCACGTCACCTTTCAACCTCTCATGCTCCAATGAGTAGTAGTCCCGGGCTTTCCAGTCTATTTTTATATCGGGCCTAATGTGGCTTCACAACTACAGCCATGTGATTGACTCTTAACTGCTCTCTGGAATAGTCAAGCTACAAAGGAGAAACTATTTTAACCCTATCAGCAAAGAAATGTTCAAAGTGGAAATTTGAAAATTCTGAAAACACCGAGGTAATGAATTCCCTGCAAATGAATATGGAATCTCTATTTTAAGACTACATAGGTTCAGGAGCTACTATATGGGCGAATATAGTGGGTGCTCCTGTTGCAATGAATAATTGTCAATTGATAATTAAATCTAACATTGAGACCTGAGATATTAGCTGGTTAAAATCATCCAGCTTTGTGCAAATGGTGATGGAAATGCATCAGCTGTGACTTCATTAATCTGTGCAAGGGTAGCAGCATTTTGTATGTAGAAGTGTGCATCTGGTACTTTGGCAGAAAAGTTCAGCAGATCTGGGGCAGAGAAATCAGAGATAACATTTTGGGTCCATTAACTCCTCCCCTATTTATCCCCCAGTTCTGAGGAAGGGTCACTGGATCTGAAACATCAACTCTATTTCTCCTCCACAGATGCTAACAGATTTGCTGAGATTTTCCAGCAATTTCTGTTCTGGTTTTGATTTCCAGCACCCAGGGTCTTCTCGATTTTTACTTTGACAGAAAATGTTGCTGACTTATTAGCGGTTAGCTCAGATTTCTGGATAGCTGGTTTGCAATAGTCACACCAACAGCATGGGTTCAATGCTCAAACAAACACAGAATGCTGGAGAAGCTCAGCAGGTCTGGCAGTATCCCTGGAGACAGAAACACCGTTAATATCACGAGTCTGGTATAATTCTTCTTCAGGACAGATCTGCTGAGGTCCTACAGTATTCTCCGTGTTTGTTTCAGATTTCTAGCATTCACAGTATTTTATCTTTTTTCATGGGTTGAAATCTGACACCAACTGAGGTCACCATGAAGGCCTCACTTTATCAACCTCAACTCTAGACTGAGGATCAGTTCACTCCCATGAGAGAGCACAACCTTTGATCCTCTTGGAATATCTTTAGGCGAAAAGTATGGGTGATATTCTTAGAAAAGGGTCTCATACACAGACCAGAGTGCCCAACAGACAGAAGCTTTCTGAATTACTGATAAATCAGGAATGGTGACCTCTGATTCACCAATACGATTTTGTTTAAATAAATGAAAATGTTTCTTAATATTTAATAGATTTACTCTCCTATTATGTTTCAAATAAGATCAGCAGTGTGTGAAGCAGCATCACAGTAACAGTGCAACATAACAATCAGGTCAGATGTGAGCTGAATAAATCTGAATAGCAAGATGAGGTCTTTCCCTAGCAGGAAGTGTAAGCCACATAGATTTGAGGTGATGCGCTTGTCTGTAAATTTTGCAGGCAAAATCTACCTCAACTCTTACCCAATGTACTGGCCATGACATCTAGCCACTAGTTTGCAAAAAGTGTTATCAGCATTGAGTTTGCTGAAAGCTGCTTTTATTTTTAGCTCATTTCACAGAAAGACCACAATAAAATATAAATGTGGAAGACTGTGGAAGCATAGAATTTGTTGCAAAATTATTCATGACTTTTGGTCTATGGGAATGTATTTTAGAGACAATTTGGTACCGTACCTTCAGTAAGTGCAGATTTTGAAAAAGATTCTATTGCCTTGGACTTCTTTGCTTTCTGGAAAAATAAACAATTGGTTAGACTGAACGTGAAAATAAGCAGCTGACAAGGATGTAGTGTGGTTTACAGCTTAAAAGGCTAAACCAGCAACATGACACTCCACAGACAGCGTAAATAGATTCTGGTCTTCTAACTTCAGTATTTCAGAGTTCACAGAAAACTGCAGAACTTTCATTCTGTGCTAAGTTATTTATTCCTAGTACGGGGCCTGAAATTAAACTGAAAGGATTGTCATTTCCCAATACTAACTCAGAAGGTTCCCTGGAGTTAACTTCAGAAGAAAATAGGAGAATTAGCCTTTAAAACCTTGTGTTTTATCAGCAAGTACTTGTAGTGTAGCTCACTGAGGGAAATCACATAGGCACCAATCATATGGGAAAATATATTCCAGCAGGTGTTGGTCTTCCAGTACAAGGAGCCGACCCCAACCAAGTGTTGCAGACTGACATATTCCAAGGTCCAGAACTACATGCTGATGGATGATATAAAGTTTGGGGCAGCTACTACAGTGCAGGAAGACCATTTTCTGAGGTCTTTCTGTCAAAGTTGTATGGGGTCTGTTCAGTTACTCAACCCTGCTTGTACCTCAAACATATGTAAATATAAATTTTTGCACAAGAAAGATGCCTTTGGTTTGTTTGGATGGAGTCAAACTTCAATGTTTGTTTGTTTCCTGGACATGCCAATGTCCAGAACTGAACTGAGTTTGTGACTATGTACATATAGATATTTGTTGTGAATAACATATTTTGGAAATTGCAATCAAAGGCTTCAGGGAGAAAGGGAGAACTTGCAAGTAAGTTTTCACATGCTATATGGGTCTGTGGCTGCCAAATTTGATGTGGGTTTTTTGGAACAAAGGAAGGGTGAAGAGAGATTCTGGGAGAGAGAAGAGACAATGGGACTGGCCATTATAGAGGACCAACTGCAAATTTGCTTAGAACTGTAAACAGTGATTTAGGACAACTGAGTACAAGAGGCCCTCTAAATTTCCAGCACTACTTTGAAGCTTCACACTTGCTGAAATAAAGCAAATTCTATTTTAGATAGGGTTAGCACATCTAATGCTTATTTTCATTCAACTGAATCTAGATCAGGTTCATACATTACAGCACTGCTTAGAAGTTGTTGTTTTCTAAACATACTATTTTAACCAATGTGTCAGAGAGAGCTGGCAACTTCAAGTATATCTAAGATTTTCAGTTGCAAGCTAGATACACACTAAAAACACATGCACACCTTTTACCCTTTATTCTGTGATGGCACATGGGCCTTGTTCGTTAAGGCAGCATCTGCTGCCCAATCCCAAATGTCCTCGAACAGAGCAGCTTGCATGACTATTCCAGAGGGCATTAGAGAGTCAATCACATGACGGTAGTTCTCTAGTCACATCAGGCCAGATATAAAGAGAGACTGGAAAGACTAGGACTTTTTTTTCCCCCCCCACTTGAACATAATAAGGTCACCCCTCAACCTCCTGAGGCTTTTAACAACATGAAGGAATAGTTAAGGTGAATGAAAAAGGTCTTTCTCCTAGGGTTAGGGAGTACAAAACTAAGGGGCACATTTTTAAGGTGAGAGGAGAACTAAAAAAGTCATGAGGGGGCAACATTTTTTTTTTAAAAAAAAGAGACTGGTTAAGTGTGCGGAATGAACTGCCAGAAAAAGTGGTGGATTCAGGTACAGTTACTACATTTTAAAAAGACATCTGGATAAGTTCATGAATATGAAAGGTTCGTAGAGATATTAGTCAAATGCAGGTAGGTCGGACTAGTTCAGTTTGGGAACATGGTCGATGAGGATTGGTTTGATGGGTGGTCTGTTTACTTGCTGTATGAATTTTTTGACACTTTCAGATTAGGTCAGTTTTCCTGAAAAGGCTTGATAGGGTGAAACGTTTCCCTTTATGGGAGAGTCTAAGACCAGAGGTCCTCTTTATTCTGAGACTGAGACGACAATGCATTTCTTCTGAGATTTTAATCTCTTTCGAACTACTTGCCAAACACAGCTGTCAGGGTAGAGTCCTCATGCATATCTAAGACTAAGATTGATAGATTCTTGATCAACAAGGGAAATCAAGGTCTAGAGAAAAAACACAGGAAATTAGATACGAAGAATGTCAGATCAACCATGATTCAATTGAATGATGGAGCAGGCTTGAGGGGTTGAATGGCCTACCCTGTCCCTAGCTCTTATTGTCTTATAGGCTCAAGCAGAACACAAAACCACCATGCACTGACTGAACTGTACAGCCATTTCTCTGCTAGATTCCTATTCTAATCCCACTTAATTTCACCAGTGCTGCTATCTCCCACTTCAGTCTCAGCAATTCCAGGTCCCCAACTGAACCTCCACACTCTTACCTACCCACTTCCCTGATTAGACTCATTTCCTTGAATGCTCAAACAATTCAGTTCAGAGGTCCATAATGGCTCTAAGATATTGAATGATGTGCTGCATTATTGGGGGCATCCTAGATCACACCATTCTGATGTAGCTGTTTACCAGGCACTACATCACCCAAGATGAGCATTCCCTAATTGTCCAGTTGGCTTTAATGTCCTTTCATTCATTTTAGGGATCATGGGAGTACCACTGTGCTGTGCTGCATCAGCTCTCTTAAGTGTTAAGGTCTACAACAACCAATTCCTCTACAGCTTCCTGTTTTAAAAATCCCACTGCTCCTTTTGTTTCGGGTACAGCGTTCTTAGTATGGTGAAAATGCCAGGCTCTTGGCTGCAAGATTGTACTGCATGGAGAAGGCTACCATCTTTCATCACTAATTTTGTACCTTGCATGCTTTCAATGGCTCTCTCAATCCACGATCACAAATTGTGTTTCAGCCTTTTGTATACCCTCTTTTCCTCTGAAAGCTATGTGGACTTTCTACTAACTAGTCCTGTAATGTTTATTTCCGCTACAAAGCAATTATGTTTCAGGTCATTTTCCTTCTCTTTGTTTTGAATGAATTTGCCAGATTAGAAAATTAAGCATAATTCAGTACTACTGGCTCTATGGACTCAAACTTGCCTCATTTTCTGCAATGATTTCCAAAGAGTTTGTGTATGCAGGTGGACTTGAATTCGGGTAGTAATAACACAGTATCACGTACTTCAAGTTTCATCACTTCCACTTTCTGTGTCATTCGCTTCATCATGAAATAAGTCAGGCACACATGAACCTACAAATTAGAAACAGTAGGCTATTCAGTCACTCTAGGGTTCTCTAGTATTCACTTGGATCATGGCTCATCTGATTGTGGCATCAAATCCATATTTCTGCATACACCAAATAACCACTGACTCCCTTGTTAGTCAATGTTTAAGGTGACCAAGACACCCAGGAAGAGTCAGAGGAGAAACCAAAAGGTCTAATATCAACATTGATTACATTAGTTTAAAGTTAACTTGCCTATCATTTTTGTAAGCATATCATTGCATATTATTTTGGAGCAGCAAATGGTGCAATGGTTAGAACTGCTGCTTCACAGCAGCAGGGACTAGGGTTTGATTCCACCCTTGGGCGGCTGTCTGTGCGGCATTTGTAAACTTTCCGTGTCTGCGTGGGTTTCTGCCGGGTGCTCTGGTTTCCTCCCACAGTCCAAAGATGTGGGGGTTGGGTGGACTGGCCATGTTAAATTGCCTACAGTGTTCAGCAGTTTGTAAGCTAGCCATGGGAAATATGGGGTTGTAGGGCAATGGTAGGGGAATGGGTTTGGGTGGGATGCTCTTCGGAGGGTCAGTGCTGACTTGGGCTGAAGGGCCTGTCTTTACAGTGCAGGGACTCTGATTCTATGAAGAATTTTATATCTTACATCCTGTCAATTACATTGTTAACAGCACCAAGAGTAGGTGGGCTTGAACTCCAGAGCCCAAAAAAACCCAAGCCTTGACATCTAAAGAATAAAAGTCTGCATATTTTCCTTTAATATTCCATTTTTGAACATTTCACCTTCATTTTGCCTTTAGACAAACAGGCAAACTTCCAAGCTGCAATTTACCATCTTATCAGCTGTTTATAAAAATTCAAGTATTCTGAATTTGATTATTTCAACTACCCTGAAAACAAAAGATAGGCTAACTTTCTCTGCATAGACCATCTACCAGAAGTGATTTTTTTTAAAGCAGCATTTTACCAGTGTTCATTCTTAATTTTAAATCAAATATTTCAATTTTATCTCAAAGAGACTGAACCCTCCAAGGTCGCCTCCAATGTGTTTTCATGGGTTTAAAATTATTCCTACTAAAAGATGCACTTTGTCCTGCCTCCAGCTTTGGAAAATATGTACATTTACAATACCAGCGTAAATTCTCTCATGTTTGTATTAGAGCAAGTGTTTTATTCCATATCATGATTCTCAGGCAGGATGGTTTATAGTTATTTCACATGAAACAGTTAAGTCACATATACAACACAAACAGAAACTGCCGGAGAAACTCAACAGGTCTGGCAGCATCTGCTGGGGGGAGAAAGAAGAGTTAACATTGAGTCTGATGGCTCTTTATCAAACTTACACAGTTGGTTCAAACTAAAAGCAGGGTCATTTACCAGTTAAGGACACAACCCTGGATTCTGCACAGACTTCAAATTTAATGTAAATGTGAGTTTCGAATGTGGTGCTTAGGGCAAAACATTAATTCATGCTGGACACAACTAATGTTAAATTCCTACTTAACTGCACAGTTTGCAATGTTCTATTGCAGAAGTAGCAACAGTGGCTATCTTTGTATGGTTAATATCTTGTACGGGACATGCAACCAGCAGTTATTTTAGCAATCACATTGAAAGCCGACCAGAAATGGCCACGCCAGAAATTAACTTTTGAAACTCATTTCTCAACAATGAAATCAGCTTGAGATTTCCACTCCTTGTCTCCAATATCTTAACTAAATTCGATTTAACATTTTTGTAATTATATAAAATAGTCTTTCAACTAAAATAGGGCAGCTCAGCAACAGAATTAGATACAAACACAGATAATATCAAGATCTTTCACCACAAGAAGCTATGGTGAAGATCCAATATGGCAGTCTTTTAGGGTGAGGGTGGTTTGATCTAGTGTGGAGCAGGAAAACCCAGCGGTCTGAGACGAGGCGCTTGGCTGGAACAGAACTTAGTTTTTGCATTATAACAACTCTGTACTTGACACATTCGTACAACAGAAACTATTACTAATGCTGTCCTTCTCCTTTGAAGCTTAAAGTCCAAACTTGGGTCCTGACATCATCTTCTTGGGCAGTGCTTAATGATCTTTTTAACATTAATCCTTTCAGATCCTTACACCTTCACTCCATACCCAGTGCTAGCAGAGAAGAGTTCAATCATGCACGGACGATAAAATTGCCACTGTATTTTTTCACATAAAACACTCCTGGTTATCTCCTATATTTGACCCTCTACAAACCTAATATTATTGTAACCTCTGTGCTCATGTGTTAACTCATAGCAAGTCCCAGCATCTCACTGCTCCTGTGTCTGTTGACCTACAAACCTTCTAATTTTAGAATTCTCATCCTTGTTTTCTAATCATCCACACTATTACTGTAACACAACCTACAATCATCCAAAACAACTTCACTGCTCTAGTTCTGGCCTCTTTCAATCCCTGCAGTACATATGGAATGGTCTTCTGGGCCAGTAGGTTGAAAACCAAACTAGATAATGGGCCACCTTAAACTGGTACGATGTAATAAAAATTGAATAATTGGCAATCTAGTTTTGCAAAGACCTTTGGGGACTGAGGGACCATAATACGATAGAATTCCTCATCAACATGGAGTGTGATATAACTGATTGACAGTAGAATCCAGAGTCTGAACAGAGGAATTTACGATGGTGTGAGATGCAAGTTGGCTATAATAGATCAGGGAATATTCTTTAAAGGGAAGACTGTAGCAAACATTCAAAAAATGTATGTGTGAACTGCAACTGTTAATTCCGTGCTGACTCTAAAGTGAAAAGGGAAACTTTGCCAAAACATAGCTTACAAAAGAAATTAGAGGTAGTATTAAATCCAAACAAGAGGTATTCAAATTGATGTGGAAAAAACAGACCTGGGGAGTGGAAATTCAGCAAAGGAGGATAAAAGGGTCAATTAAAAAAGGGGAAACAGAATACTTTCAGACAGAATTTTTGCAGAGAATGTAAAAGCTGACTAAACTTTTTAAGAGGTATTTGAAGAGAAAAGAAAATTGGTGAAGACAATGCAGTTCCCTTACAGCCAGAAACAGGAGAATTTGAGATAGACAAAAAGAGAGAACTGGCTGACAAATTAAATACATGCTGTGGGTCTGTGTTCACAAAGGAGGGCACAAACAACGTACCAGGAACGTTGGGGCACATGGTTCAGTGAGAGAGAAGAACAAAAGGAAATGGCATTGGGAAAGTGATGGGTGGGGTGTTGGAGGGGGGAGGTAGCAAACAGCATCATCTTAAATGTTGTGAGGGTATCTGCATCGCCCACCCGCAGGCAGAGAGTTCCAGATTCCCACCACCCTGTGGGTGAAAAAAAGTTCCTCACGTCTGCTCTAACTCTTCTTCCACAAACCTTAAATCTATGTCCCTGCTCATTGATACTCCTCCCCAAGGGAAATGTTTCTTTCCTGTCTATGCCCCTCAATTTTGCACACCTCATTTGGGCAGCACGGTGGCTAGCACTGCTGCCTCACAGCACCAGGGACCCAGGTTCGATTCCAGCCTCGGGCGACTGTGTGTGGAGTTTGCACATTTCCACTACTCCCCACACCCCATGTCTACATGGGTTTCCTCCGGGAGATCTGGTTTTCGCCCAATGATGCACAGGTTAGATGGATTGGCCATGCTAAACTGGCCAGTGTTCAGGGATATGTAGCTTAGGCATGTGTAGGATTAGACATGGAAAATGCCAGGTTACAGGGAAAGGGTTGGGGAATGGGTCTGGATGGGATGCTCTTCAGAGGGGTGGTGTATCAAATGGCCTGTTCCCACATTGTAGGGAGTGTCTATCTGTTCTATCTTCTATCAATCATATCCCCTCTCAACCACCTCTGCTCTAAGGAGAGCTACCCCAGCCTATCCAATCTCTCTTCATTGCTAAAACTCTCCAGCCTTGGCGATATCCTGGTAAATCTCTTCTGCACCTTCCCAGCGCTATCACATCTCTCTCAATGTGGATTCTAGAACTGCACAGACCCAAGCTGTAAACTAACCAATGTTTTATACATTTCCAGCATAACCTCGCTGCTCTTAAAATCTATACTTTGGCTAATAAGACAAGAATATGCCTCCTTAAACGCTTCAGCTAGCTGATCTGTTACTTTAAGGGACTGGTGGACATGCACACCAAGTTCAAATAGCACAAATATACAATTTTTATATCATCCACAAACTTACTGATCAATCCTCCTACTTTCAATTCTAAATATACTAGACAGCTGATACAGATTTACCAGAAGGATCTGCTCCCAGTCAGCTCTAGCCAAACCATATCTGATCTTGTTAAAATCAGTCTTCTTCCAGTTGAGAACTTAGACTGCAGGCACATCCCAAAACTTTTCCATAACAATTTAAATCTAATGGGCTCTTCATCACTGTGCGAAAAATGCTTCCCCACTGATACTTCAACCACTTGCCGGGCTTCATTGGCTAAAATTAAGTCCAGGATCATCCCCACTCCTGTAGGATGAACAGACTTGAAAAGCTCTCATGGATGTATTTTAAAGAATTCTGCTTCCTCCAAGCCTTTCATCCTATGGCTACCCTAGTTAATGTTAGGCAAGTTGAAATTTCATATTATCATTATTGTTTCATTTTTACATTTCTCTGAAATTTGCTTACAAATTTGCTCTTCTATTCCTCTTGGACTGTTCGGGGGCCTACAGAATGCTTCCAGTGACATAACTGCTCCTTTTTGGCTTTTCAGTTCTAAGCTCGACCAGATTAGGGCTCCTCAGCCAGAGCTCATCCACTCCATCTGTTGTACTTTTCTTTTCTTTTGTCCTCTTTTTCTGTTTTTTTTTCCCCTTTTTCTTTTTACCTCCTGTCCTTGGGCCCTGACTGAAGCCATCACAGACTCCCAGCCTCGATGTAAATCCAATGTGAACTGCAGGCACACCCAGCTTCAAGCTAAGTCTGCTTCAGTATGGAGTGGAGGGCTGGCGCTGTCTGGAAACGAGGGCTGCCATGGTCTGGAGACTAGGTGCCAGCATAGACCAAGTTGAGAGGACTGTTATTCTAAACTTTTTATTTCTTTATTTTTCAAATTTATTCCACTGATTTTGTACTTTTGTACGTAAGATGGCGCAAAGGTCTGTTATGCTGGACTTTATTTTTTTTATTGTTCCTGAGAATTTGTACTGAAGGAGCGCTACCTAGGTATACGTGCGAGTACGTGACAATAAAAGCTAATTCTAATTCGACGCGTGTGCCTTCTTTCGAGATGACTGAGACGTCATCCCTCTTTAGTGCTGTAATAGATTTCTTGATCAAAATTGCGACACCTTCTCTCTCAGCTCCTTTCCCCTCTCATTTCAAGACTTTGTATGCTGGACTATTGAGCTGTTACACCTGGCCCCCTCATAGCCAAGACTCAGGGACAGTAATGACATCATACCCTCATGGTTTAATTTGCGCGCTCAACTCACCTGCCTTGTTTGTCAGACTCATAGCATTAAGTACCATCCAAGCCTGCCAAACTCCCTTCTGTCTTAACTGACCGATTGTGTCCATGCACACTGTCAGAATTCCCTGCAGCCAGTGACATCCCTGACTTTGGCACCAGGGAATATCTTTGTGGCCACAGAAGCATCCGTCTGTTTCCCTTACAATTGAATTCCCTACCATTACAGCCCTGCCATTCTTCGTCCTTTCCTCTTCTACAGCAGACCCACCTGTGGTGTTACTGCTTTCTTCCGCATGTAATTCTCCCCATGCCCCACAGTATCCAAGCAGTACATGCGTTAGAAAAGGAGGACGGCCACAAGGAATTCCTGCACTTTCTGCCTGGGTAGTCCTTCATGCCTTTCCCTCTGTTGAGTCTTCACGTGCAGCGTGACCCGTTACTACATATCTGATTCTGCACTGTGAACGCTCCACAGTGAATTCACTCAACTCCAGCTCTGAAACGTGGTTTGCTGGGGGTGGAAACACATTCTGGTAACACGGCCACTCAAACCTCCTTGATTGGACACACAACACAGGAGGAGGATATCACAGGTGTGAACTCTGCTGCTGTGATTTCTTTTAAGCACCTTAATTACTCTATTTTTTTGTTTAAGAAGTTAATAATTGTTGGAAGGTTTGAGCTGTTGGGAGAGGCTGAGGCTATTTTCCCTGGAGCATCAGAGGCTGAGGAGTGACTTAATGGAGGTTTACAAAACCATGAGGGGCATGAACAGGGTGAATAGACAAGGGGTGGGGGGGGGCAGTCTCAAAACTAACTAGAGGGCATAGATTTAATATGAGGAGAAAGATTTAAAAGGGACAGAAGGGGCAATTATTTCATGCAGACAGTGGTGTGTGTTTGGAATGAGCTACCATTGGAAGAGGTGGAGGCTTGTACAATGGCAACATTTAAAAGGCACCCGGATGCATATATGAATAGGAAGGATTGAGGGGGATATGGGCCAAGTGCTGGCAAATGGTACCAGACTAATTTAAGATATCTGGTCAGCAAGCACAAGTTAGACCAAAGGGTCTGTTTCCAAACTATACTGCTTTATGATTCTATCCTCACATAAAAATAATATTAAATTATTTCCCTTATCCTACTTTGCTTACTTACATTACTTTATTACATTGGCCCTGACTATCATTTATGCCTGTTGATAAATTAGCCCCTTTTCCAAAAACTATACTTTGTCATCACAAACCAAATCAACACACCACTTCCCTATGACGCCATTGTCTGTTTTCCCAACCTCGCTAATCAGTAGTCACACCACTCCAGTCCAGAGCAAAATGGGACTGGAACGGTGTTACAGAAATGCATTTGTTGTACCAATTTTAGGTCCAGATTATTCTTTGCCTGAGCTTGGCAGAGGTTCCGTGGACCATTTTCTTCATAACAAGCCTTTATGTTTTTTTATCATACCTTCAATAATTTGGCTTTGAGTTTTCTTTCTTCCATTTTCCTTCGGAGATCTGCAATTTCTTCTTTGCTCCCATTCAGTATAATCACATCATCTTCTTTGAAAGGTTTCCCACACTAAAGAAAAAAGGGGAAAAAAATTAAAATAATATCAAACACACATACAATGATTTCGCCAATCCAGTATTATTGTGTGCTCAGATGGCCAGGCTAACACCAATCCTGGTTGCATTAGCTCAAATGGAAAAAGATATTTAGTTACAAGAACTAGGAAACACAGCTTCTGCATAATTATTCCAAGTGCTTAAGCAGGATAAAATGTGCCTAATTATACTTAGCTCGATTTACAAAATAATACTTGATAAGCAGCAATGAATTCAATCCTGTATTTATTCTAACTCAGAATTCCGAATTGCTGTGACATCTCCAATTTTACATTAATTTTCTGCCAATAATTTTAAAGAATTGGACACATAAAAGCAATTAATTTGGCTGCCTCAAATCATGAGACTTTTAGCTTTGGACCTTGTAGTATTCACCAGTGGATACTTAATTAAATGCAGACAGATGAGGAAACCTTGCAGTCGCCTACTGAATTTTTACAACACTGTTTCAGTGTGGTCCAATCTTGGAGATTCCAGATGAGGTTTCTGCATTTTTAATACTGACAAAAATATCAAAAACTCAACAGCCACATGAGATGTCCACTGTATCCTGACCAAAATGTCCCTGAACAAAATTAACCTAGATGTGGAAGGCACAATGGGATTCCCCTCTCTGCTACACATGGTCTCATCTTCACCCACAAGTCTTTTACACGCAGCCTCTCCCATCTGGTGTGCACATTTGATCTCCCTGCATCTTCCCCTCATACGCTGCCATTCTGTCACATCACCCATCACTCATTTGCTACTTCCCTCACACGCATATGCTCTCACCCCTCCCTTACGGCTATAATCTCTTTCACCCACATCCCTCCCCGTCACACATTCTCCCCTTTCTCATGTGTACTTTACCAACCATCCAGTAGCTCTCTCCCACTCCCTGGTCCTTTATGCCCCCTTCCGTCCCCCAGCCTCACACTTCTCTGCCATGTGTCTGCACTCCAGCATTTACTCTTCACTGACCCCCTTATGTTTGCTTATTCCAGCCCCTGCTGTATAATGTCACTAGTTCCCTTGCAGCCTCACTCCCTCCTGCACTTCCAATTTCCATCACACTTTCTTTCCCACCACCGCACGCTCTTTCCCTCCATCCATAGCGGCAGGCAGACTCCTTCCTCCCTTGGATGCTGCCAGACTCCTGCCATGCCCCATGTGTTTTAGGACTTCAAGGCCCTAACCCTAACCCCATTTCTGAAGGGCGGTCTAGGCCTGAAACGTCAGCCTTCCTGCTCCTTCGATGCTGCTTGGCCTTTGTTCATCCAGCTCTACACCTTGTTATCTCTTATTCACAGATTCTGTGCCTTTCACCAGCTGTTTAAACAAGATACAGAATTGTCATCTGATCCATTTGTTGTGATTATTTGCCTTATCTTTAAACTGTTGCTTACACTGTTTAGAACACGTGGCTCTGTGTTCTGGCTTTGGCAACCTGGCACCTCATTTCTAGATCTATCCAGTGATCTCCTACACTCCTTACTGAGCCAAGGTCAGTTCTCACAGGAATGAGGCAGCGCCACTCACATGATGCATTGGTAACTGGGACTGGTTCTTTCACCACCTGCTGCAGATGGTGGTGTTGTGATCCAGAGGCACTGAAGTCTTGGCATAGTAGAATTTTAATTAAATTAATAAATCTGGAATAGAACATCAGAGCAGGTGACAGTGGCAGATTTTCTTACAACAATGCATGGATAATTATTACATTCACCACCACCAGAGACTGGCTTTCCTTTATAAATTTAGTATTCCGCGCAGGCACCCCCATCCCCCACCGCAGCCATATGGAATTTGAACCAGTGTTCCCGTTGCCTTAGCTTGGATTACTCCTTCACTGTACCACTGTTTCCCTCCAAAATTCACTACTTTTTGTTTTGGAATGTACGAAACTACCTTTTATTACTCTGCTTCATGCTGAGCATTGCTTGAAAGAAGCACTGAGGCTAGCAAAGGTCCAAAACGGACAGAAGATCCCACGTGAGAGAAGAATGCTGATTGGTTGACTTTGGCTTAATTTGTTGAGTTGAAGCAGGCACTGTGAGAGCATGTTTTTTCTATTTGTTAAGAAGGGGGCCCTGTGTATTAACATGCAGCTTTCAATCCATACAAATGTATTGCACTGCAAACTATATTGTTAATTATCCCACATTAGTTGTCAGCACAACTACTCGCACATTCATGATTTACCAGCAAATGGCATCCAATTACAGAATCATGTTAGACACTGTGATGGGAGTTTTGCAAATGCTGGCTAGTTGGGCAAGGTCATTGCCAATGTTGCAAATAGCCCTTTGAAGCTGAATTCTTATAAAACGCCCTGATGAGCGCAAAGATCAAAAGGCTGAACAAAACTCGCCTTTTTCAGCATTATTCATTCTTTTACAACAAACTGAACATTTTGAAGATGAGATTAAAATTGTTACAGAGATAGTAGGAACTGCCAAGGCTGGAGAATCTGAGATAACATGGTGTGAAGCTGGATGAACACAGTAGGCCAAAGCAGCAAGGCTGATGTTTCTGGTCGAGACCCTTCTTCAGAAAATTTTGAAGATGCTTGTCTCAATTACTTTTGGCTCTATCTGCTTACATTACTAAGAACTGTTCATAAATTAATATGGGTCTAATTTGGTGACTTTCTCACTTGCTTGGTATGCTGACTTTTATTTTGCATTTTGCTGTGTTCATCCAGCTTCACACTTTGATGATATCAACCATGAGGCATTTTAAGAAGATCAAGCATGTCAAGGCTTTTAAATGAAAGGAAGGTATAAGTTAAATTCAGATACTAAAGATACAACTCCTTTGAAAGCAGGAGAATGCAGCGAGGCACTTGCACATTCAGTTCTATCAGTCGGGCTCAGGAGGAAAAAATCTTTGTATTCGTATGTTGAAACCAGATGCCTTAATATGTTTATAGAATTAGAACAGAACAAAATGAGAATTGGTAATTCTACTCTGGATTAAAAAAGCTAACTGTGCTTGGCCCATATCCCACCAAACCTTCCATAGTCATGTACTTGCCCAAATGTCATTTAAACATCACAATCGTACTCACATCCACTATTTCCTCAGGAAGTTCATTCCACATGTGAACCACCCTCTAAAAAAATTTACCCATGTCTTTTTTTTTTTAAAATCTCTCTCCGCTCACCGTAACAATGTTCCCCCTAGTCTTGAAATCCTCCATCCTAGGGGCAAGTACTATTAATTCTATCTATACGCCTCATATCTTTATAAACATCAAAAGAAGTCTCTCAACTTCTTATGCTCCAGTGAGAAATGTTCCAGCCTTTCTTCACAACTCAAACCTTCCATGTCCAGCAACTATAATCTCAGACAGAATGAACAAGGTGGATAAAGACAGCAAGAAATGGTGACAAAAGTATTAATATCCTTAATGAGCAAATCACAATCTCGTTTATTAAAAAAACTGACACTGGCCATAACTGAATCAGCATGTTTATTATAAAGCTAGCACTCAAAGCAAATGACTGAAGTAGTGACAACCAATGTCATGTGACCCAAACTCCTCCCCATTCAGAACAAATACCCTGAAGCAGCTACTCCATTAAATCAACTGCGAACGTTGCTTCAGCTGTCAGCTCTGAAAATGCTGAGTAGGTGTGACAAGCTACTATTTCCTAGAGTAGCTGCAGCTAATCAACAATAAGCAGAAACAACAAACTCGGATTAAACTCAAACACTAACAGAATGGCTATTCACAAAGCAGGATCTTATTTCAACAGATTGCAATGCAAGGTAAGGTTTTAGCTGTTAAACTATTTAAAATCTATCGGTCTTCAATCTCTAAAAGCTGAGACTCTAAAGCTTAAGTGTAATGTGCAAGTATCCATTTGACCAGTTTATTGCCTTCAAATGTAAAAGCTGTACATTAGAAAATAACTGCAGAAAAGCTCTTGTCCTGACAAAGAGCATGAAATGAAAAATGTGAATGCAATGAAAGCAATTCAATCCTAAAATATTTCATTCACAACTCACCTTAAACTTGCCACACTAACTTGTCTTCCATAACTGTCAGAATCGTTAGAGATATAAATAAACTTGGATATGAAAAAAAAGTTCAAAGAGAGCTAGATTTCACCAGTAACATGTCGAGGATTATAAAAAAACAAGGCGTAGCACAGGAACAGAGTTTGTACTTCTGCTGTCATGTTTCTAAAAATTCACCTACCTGAACAGTCTTAACATTAGGCTTCAAACAAAGATTTTTTTTTAAAAAGTCATTGCTGAACTTACAAACATAACGCGGGTAGCATTGCCTATGCCTGTACAGCGTACCGTGCTATGATTGAACATGAAAAGAAACCAATGATTTGCCATTTCCACATGCCTTTTTCACCCAGAAAAAACAGCAAAAAACCACAAGTTGCCAGCTAGAACACACCTTTCAGCCACTGAAAACGCTTCCTTTCAGCACGGAAGCTTGTAGGCCCTTGTGTCTCAGGATTTTATGCAGAACATGTTATAAATGCTGCAGCCTGACAAGATTTTGTTGACATCAAATCAAACTGGGATACAGTTTCCACTGATAACCCAAATATCAATAACAGAATAACAGGGATCACTGAATCCCAAGGAAGGTTTTCATTACGGAGCACTTTTCAATACTTCACAGTAGAACACAGCAATGCCTGAAATGGAGCCTAGGCACAGTCGTAATTTTCAACTGCCTTCATGTAATACTACTCCACTTCACAATTGAAGACTATTTCAATTGTTATCATCATTAATTACTTCACTAACTAAATTAAGGAAAGAGGACACATTACAAGCATGCTTCACGTCAAATGTTTTAAGCACTCGCTGCCCTTCTCCTCACCTTCAACTCAAACCTTTCCCACCCACCATAGATTGGAACATTTTCACTTTGTTCTACTTTCTGATCACTCAGCTGACACTGAAAGATCAGAGCCAGAGGTGATGTTTTTATATGTGCTATTTAGTAGCACGCTCAGAAATACCCCTCTTTTTCTGTGAGCTTAAGTTTGTGGTCAATTTCTTGAGGCACAATTGTTCTGATGCCATGTCAACTCAAGTGCAAGAGTGCCAATGACTGCTAATGGAAATGGCATCCAGATTGCATAATTGGAGGAGAAAAGGTTCAGTGGAAATTAAGCAGAAGTCAACAATAAATTTACCATGTTAGAGCATTTGGGTTAGAGCAGGGTAATGGTTTGGGACAGATGGTTGGTGGCAGTCTACCTTAGCTCAAGGTCATGACAACGGTGGGGAGCAACTGGGACAGGCAGTCCAGCAAGGGATGTAAGCAATGGAGGATAGGAAGGTGGGGTGAGCTGGGATGAAGTTGTTTTGAGGGAGATGAAAGGAACAGAATGCATTTGGCACAAGTAGGATGGAATGACAATGTTAGAAGGATTTAAGCTATGGTTGGAATGAAATAAATGATTTCAACAGAAACGCTTTGTGGGTCTCAGGTTGGTTTGGTTATAATCTTCAACAGCAGTGAATTCAATAAGATCAGCTGTCAGTCAAATTTGTCCTTGCTTGTTTTGCGACTATGATATTAACAGCACGTATCACAAAAATAATAAATAGATGGTTGATGGAAAGAAAAACACTTTTGCCTATGCATGCTGCTCTGCTGAATTAATGCTTTGTGTGGCTTTAGTAGCAAATTGGAGGATGCTATTCATCCATGCAGCATCATATCATTCATAAAAATGCGTAACATCCAATTCAGTTGATGGGGAGGTGGCAGGGGAATTAAGATGGTTTGTTGTGGAGGGATGATTGAGAGGATAAAATGAGTGTAATCCTTACAATAATGTCATAAATAACTATGGTTTGCACATTGACAACAGATGCTTTCATTTTAAATATTAGATACATCGCATATGGAGGTGGTGTATAGAATACATTCCCATTTTGGGTGGGTAGAAGTTAAATGAAAAT
Source organism: Stegostoma tigrinum (assembly GCF_030684315.1). Classification (NCBI taxonomy): domain Eukaryota; kingdom Metazoa; phylum Chordata; class Chondrichthyes; order Orectolobiformes; family Stegostomatidae; genus Stegostoma; species Stegostoma tigrinum. The sequence goes on from NC_081372.1 coordinate 59,195,042, forward strand.
TTCAATTGATTAATTGGGCCGGATAACTCCACAGCTTTTTTTTTTTGCGTGTGACAAGAGAATCACTAACTGGTTGTTTCCAAACATTAAGCAGAGAATAAGTTGCAATAATAAACTTAAGAAAATATCATCAGTGCATAAAGCAGCTACTAAAAGTGTAATTGATCCAATTTGGCACAAATAACTGCTCCTTTATTTTCTGCTTGCTCCAGCACTGTTTCTAACATCCAGACAGACACCGCTTAAATGTTTGTAAGTTTCTTAAGGAGCAAATGACAAAGAGTTGGTAATTAACCTAACCATTTGGAAATGGAGTTTATAGTCTGCAGCATATTGACTGCGGCATTCCTTGTGAAGGGCTTCTCTGATCTGCAGTCATGGCATGAAAATGTCCACGTAGCCAATCATATTAAAAAATTTTAGTCACTCAGAAGATGCACAAAACTGAAATAAAGTTATTTTTAGAAATGGTTACGTAGAACAAATTAAGATAAGGGCATGCTAATACACACATGGGATGAAGGTGGAAGCTAAATTATTCTGAAAAATAGTTCTTTCAAGTATAGCTTAAAATTTCCTTTTAGCAGCAAACATTACAAATGATCTTTTAACTGCAAGCTTTATCAATCATATTCTATTGAATAAGTTATTGAAAAGTAGTTACACCTGACTCAATAGGTGTAACCTTTGCTTGTTTTCCCTCTGGATGACAAATGGATTTACACGTACATGGGGCTGTGTGCGCATGCCTGATGGTGTATGGGGCCATGGGGGATAAGTAGGAGGGCATTAGCTGGTTTGAATTGGGCATGGAGAACATATAGGATCAAGGTCAGGAGTAAAGAGGGTGAGGGATGAGGGCTGGAGGAATGAGTAAAATATAAAACATTTATTTTGATCTTTGGGTACAGGTGAAGGGCCAAGACAAGTTTCCCATCTAGCCTGTCTGGGGAACTGGCAGCTTCCTTAACCTGCCTCTCCACAAACAGGATGTAGGAAATGCAGGCATCGATTTTCAAAGGCTGGGTTTACAGAACTAGGATTTCAGGGCTAGGCCTCATTTACCCAGACTTAACAATTTCTGTTTCCTGGATCCTGCAGAATCATTCTTTTATCCCAGAACAAACATATCTAAACACTACTTTAACCTTTCTCATTCACAGGCTCTTTATCGGAAATTTGATCAGACTTTTCCACTTATGCACACTTTTTCAATTTTTATACTTCTACTTGCTAATAGTTTTGAGACTGCTAACTTTCCAATTATTCATTATTCCAAAAAGAATTCTGGTCTGTTGCAAAACAGGCATGACGGTTTCTTTTTAAAAATCACTAAACTAATAATTCCACACTCTAGTCATTACCTCGGGCATCTCAAGCTCTACAGAAGACATAGCCTCTTGTCACAACTTCTATACAAATGTCTTGCTTTCTCTTTTAATGACTTAATACAATTTATTTCTGTTAACTGAGGCGTTTCAGGATGTTGTTGTAATATATTTTCTCCTTCTCACAGCACTGATATTTTCAAACAGACAAACATCTAAGTCAGACAGTGAGCAACACTTCCGCTAATGATGAAACCGCCATCTCACACTCAAACATCACTTACTGAAACACTGCAGTAGCCGCAGTCTTCATTCCAAGGACAGGGACAGTGACGGGTAAGGTTGATGTTAATGCTACACCCAAAAAGGGGCCCTTAGCACATACTGTTTTCCACGTTGTAACTTTAATTGCGCACATTAAATTTGATGTTGCAACTTTTAATGGATCATTAGTGATCTCGTTTATTTACAATTTCCAATTTTTTTAAATCCCAGGCCTAGAAATGTTACAGTGTAAATGTACTTATCCAGCACACTTATGAAACTATTGTTTCTCCACACAATGTTCTGTTAACAGTTTGGAGTCAATGTTTTTAATTTGATTTGCAAAAGCCCAAATCACTACCTGGGTATGTTTGGTTCCAAGAGATTACATTAAATGTTATATGTTTTCTCAGCAACAAAGTTTTATATCACTATTGTCTTTGCAGAGATCTGCATGCCATAGTCTAAGCAGCTGCATGGTTCATTTTAACTTGCAGTCCTTCTATTCAACAGACTGAACCATACTGTTTATCCAATATGCTGAGCTTGCGCACAGGTGAAGGTGAACCAATAGATTTGGCAGTGAAGTATTCATTGTTTTCAAACAGTTGGTATGCAACTTCTGTAATGATTTCTTATGAAATTGGCTTGAGCGATCATCCATAACACCAAACTAGCGCTTGTATACATCCCAAAAGGCTGCAGTCTGGTGCAGTGGAGACAGAAAAAAGCAGACCATAATCTTCAAGAGCATCTGGAGGGAGGAGCTCTTCACAAGTACTGCTCCTTTGTCATTCTTGCCTGGCTCTCTCCAGCCCCAGCTGGGTTTCTTGCTGTATCTGCTGCCCCCCAATGTCCGCTGCTCCCCCTCACCACTCTCAAAGAAGGAATGATTCACCACCTTGCTCAGTCACAGAAATGGCCAATAAAATAGCCATCAGTACATTCACAGATTGGGCTAAGGTCAGCTGCCATGAAATGGTACTCCTGCACATGTGGCCTTAATGCTCAATGATTTGTCTGAAATTGGAAGCCATGTTAACACCTTCCATGGAGTTTGGAAGAGGCATATTAGCTTACTTACAAACACTGCATATTATCTAATAGGATGCATGTTTTATAGAAAGACTGCATTCATTGCACATCTCCAGGATCCTGAGACAAAAATGCAAGGCAGGTAAAGGGGTTGGCAGTATTGCAAAATTGGAGAAAATCAGACAGGATGAGAGCTTAAGGCTAAACTCAGGGTGAAACACAACATTAGATTTGCAAGTAATTCTATTCCGCTCAAGTTAGTTGGGGGGGGGGGGGGGGGGGGGAGGGTTTATGGCAAAACTCAAGTTGACAGCTTCAGTCTTTGATGTTGAGCTGTAAGAATTTGCAATTCATCCACGACTGGATACTGGCAAAGGAGTATGATGGTACAAAGACACAAAACAGAGACAGTTAAAGGAGATGCAAGGACAACGATGAGGTTGAGCTGGCCATCATCAGGTTATTCCAAACTAGGCCCATAGGGCAATATGAAGAAGGCATTAGAGAAAAAAGTACTGTATCGAGTAGAGCAGAAATACGAGAAGACAGACTATATATGAATAATTGCAGAGGGTGTAACTTGTGACTGCAGATTATTTTGGAGCCAAAAGGATGGAAAGTGGACACAAGGGCCTTTAAAAAGGAGTTAAGAGTCAAAGCACATTCGTGAGCTTGATAAAAAGAACACAAGACAATACAAAGCTGCAGAAGATGAGTGGACTTATCAAACCAGTCTCTTCCATGATGTTCCAACTTGGCCTCTGGCACCATGGTCAAACAAACTGCCAACTTCAGACACTTGTCACTATTTTTTCACAAAGCCACAACAAGTACTTTCCACTGATTCAAGCAGCTTCAATCCCTATATATGTGCCATGATACCACACTGTCGTAAAAACTTAAGGGCCTGTAACCGATTTGATTTTCTTTTCCTATGAAAAGAAATCCTTTCCTCCGATATTATTGCTGTAATAAGTGTTCAGAGATGTTTTATATTTCTTAAGGAATACTTTTGATGGAAAAAATATAGGGGCAGATGGCAGGTTGAATCTTAGTGATCAGTAGGATGATGTACTGAATTATGGAATGATGCAATAGTCAATGAAATGCTGTACCTTAATAGAATGAGGTGCTTGAACAGGTCAAGGGAGTGTAGAACAATGGTAGTATAACTAGGCTAGCTATTAACGGCAGCTTAATTAGGTTGATTAAAGCATGTAACCTAGAAGCAAGGAGTAGCATGATGTAATGGGGTCAACCTGAGGAAAAGGACCATTGTGGCAGATGTAGTAATAAATAACCACTATCTTATAGACTAAGTTTGGAGTAGAAAAGACCGTTGTGGCAGATGTAGTAATAAATAATCATTCTCTTAGTTTGAAGAAGACACAGCGATAGTGGCAGAAACAGAAAGATAACACAAACTAACAGCATTGACTTACTGCCTAAGTGTAGAAAGATAACCCCCTACTGACACCATTGGGCATGCTGGAATCCTGAGAAAGAGCATGATAACTGAAAATGTATAAAGGATAACAAGCCCCAAGGATCGGGGGCGATCGGGAAACCACTTTCTGATTGTCACAGCTTTTGTTTGCAAATAAAAGTTTAACTTCCTGAAGAATTCTGTGTGTCTCCTGGTAGTTTTTCCACTTCACTTTCAGATGCAAATTGCTGTTACAACGGAGCAGTTTAGCTTTTTGTATTATACGGAAATGTCAGAAAGAGGTGATACCGGGTTTTAACCTCCAGTAATGTACAAGTGAAGTACAAAAACTTTTAAATGATTGCTGTCACTGTATTTTAGGACTGCAGCACATGCTGCAATGCCCTTAGGGAGGGCATTCCAGGGTTGACTCTGCACCACTGAAGCAGCAGCAATCTTTTTCCAAGTCAGAATTGTGTGGCATGGAAGAAAACTTACAGGTGATGATGCTGTGTGTCTGCTGCCCTTGTCCTTCTAGATAGAAGTGGTCGTGGGTTTGGGAAGTGCTGTTTATGGAACCTTAGTGAATTTCTGCAATGCACCTTGTAGGTGGCACACATTGCTGCTGGTGGGGTAAGCATTTTTGAATGTGTTGCCTATCCATTGGGTTGCTTTGTACTGGATGGTATCAAGTTTCTTGCACGTTTTTGGAGCTGCATTCAGCCAAGCAAATGTGATATTCCATCACATATCTGACCTGCATACGAGATGGTGGACAGGCTTTGGGGAGTCAGGAAGCAAGTTACCTGCTGCAGGATTTTATTTTTTAAATTCACTCATGAGATGTGGGTGTTACTGGGTGAGCCAGCATTTGTTACCCATTCCTAGTTGAGAATGCGGTAGTGAGCTTGAGCTGCTGCAGAATATGCACTAGTCTGGCCTCCAGCAGCCTAGCCTGCTGCTGAAGCCACAATATTTGTACGGCTAGTCCCCAGATTAGTTTCTTGCCAGTGGTAACCCCAGAATGTTGACAGTGGGAGAATTCAATGATGTTAATGCCTTTTGATGTTGGGGCTGATAAATCGGATTCTCCCTTGTAGAAGATGGTCATTGTCTGATGTTTTCATTTTCCTTTGGCAAGGCTGGCCAGTCCCATGAAACAGCTCCCTTTTTAAGTTGTAAAGCAGAAAAAAAGAAAGAAAAAATATGATCAATTTTAAAGTTTACAGACAAGGGACAGAATGAGGCAAATGAAAGCAACTCAGATGCTTTCACAAGAAACATAAAAGTCAGCATCTGCTTTTCTGAGGGCTTCTGCATTGAAGTTATATGCCAAAATGTCAGGTTATTACAGTCTAACATTCGCAATGCCCAGGATTATTGCACAACACAAGGTGTAACAATAGTCACTTATTAAATAGCATCCAAATAACTGAGTTACTTCAAGAAAAAAAACAAGCTCAAAAAAAATTGAGCTTGGGTTTCAAGTATCATGAAGATTTGTATGACAATGCTGAATGAAAACTCAGATATTTCTAGAGATAATGTGAACTGCAGATGCTGGAGAATCTAAGATAACAAAGTGTGAAGCTGAATGAACACAGCAGGCCAAGCAGCATCTCAGGAGCACAAAAGCTGACGTTTCGGGCTCTCTGATGAAGGGTCTAGGCACGAAACGTCAGCTTTTGTGCTCCTGAGATGCTGCTTGGCCTGCTGTGTTCATCCAGCTTCACACTTTGTTATCTCAGAAATATTTCTACATTGGTTAAGAAAGTTAGTGATTACATTTGCTTATACACTCCTTTTATTACATTATACTACTGTAATTACATCTTGATTAAAATATTAGAGGGAAACTTTTTACAAGTTCAGTTCACAGTTCAAGGATATTGCAACATCTGAACAAGGATTTTGAACTTTTGATTCATTGACTCATTTAGGGCTGGGAATAGGAACAATTTCTTCAGAGGAATGTGTATCTTTTAGTTTCTCTGCCCAACACACCTATGGATGCTCAATTGCTGAGTACACTCACTCAACAGATAAGTTATAAGATCTCTTATCTAACAGATTAGAGAAGTTTACTGAGGAATTCTGAAGGAATGAATACTTTAGTGAGGGGATTTAGTGATGTGGTGGTTGGAGGTGGGTGGAGTAGTGTTATGAAGACCTGTTGGAGTCTTTAGTGCACTGACAGGGTCTCACTAAGCTAGTTTAGTATTGCGATGCGCATTCACTGAAAGGACTACATTTTTCGTATTTCAATAACCTGTTATAACTAACTGGAAACAAACAAAATGATCACCCAGGTATTTTGCAAACCCCTTCAATTTTCTCATGCTTTTCCTCCCGACAGTTGAGTTGTTCTATGATTTAACCAGTGAATTGTGTTACACGGGGAGGCAAATTCTTTCCTAACCCTATGTCAGCGTATGTTTTGAAGTACAGCAAGTAGCACTGAATTGCCAGTACCTTGCAACATTTCCCCCAAGTTAAAAATCAAGAAAGTAATACAATACTCAATCCCTCTTACTGAGATCAGATAATTCAACAATATCCAATACCATATTTTTGGGCAAGATTACAGCATGTGAATAGTTAAGATTCTCTACAACAAAACTTGGCTTTCATGTTAGTTCAGACTGTATTCAAAATTCAAAGTACTAATTATCTAATTGTGCTGCACTTAAGACAAATACTAACCCATATGATTATTTGCAGCTAAAAGAAGAATAGCTGGCTTCTCAACTGCAACAAGGTCTACTTAAAACTCTAACATGAGCAAATTTGGAGTGAAATGGTGTTTCGGGTTAATACTTTTATCAGCTATCTTCATATATGTGGCAATTGTCAAACTTCCAAATTACTTTAAGAATTATACAGTGCAAAGGAACAGCGACGTGTTTCTGCAAAACTGTAGTATACACTGTCCTGCAATAATGAATGGTGATAAGGAAGCATGCCAGCTTGGAAACCATTGCCAAAAGCAGGTCAAGCCTGAAAAATTTCACATTCAAGACCCAATCAACTGCACCAGAATCAAACAAGAATATCACTTCATAACAGGTTCACTGTCACAAGAAGAAGCCAGCTATCCCTTGGCGTATATTATCACAATTCACAAAGAGTTTGAAATGTTTGTAAAACTTCTGCGAGCAATTTATAACACAGACAATGTTTACTGTATTCATGTTGACCAAAAGTCACCAGAAGATTATAAAAGAAACGTGAAGAAATTGACAGACTGCTTTGAAAACATTTCTGTAGCTTCAAAAATAGAACATGTTGTTTATGCTGGTTTTTCACGCCTGCAAGCAGACATAAACTGTATGAAAGATCTCGCAAGCTCAAAGGTTAAGTGGAAGCATGTTATCAATCTCTGCGGACAAGATTTCCCAATTAAAACTAATAGGGAAATCATTTTGCACATTAAAAGTAAATGGCAGGGCAAAAATATCACACCAGGAATACAACAACCACCAAATATGAAATACAGGACAGAATACAGCTACAAAGAGCATATCAATAATGATAAATCTTATGTTTATCGAACTGACAAGAAGAAAGCCAAACCACCTCTGGGTCTCGCTCTTTATTTTGGAATGGCATACTATGCACTCACAAGAAACTTTGTGCAATTTATACTGGAAGATGCACGTGCCAAAGTTCTTCTTGAGTGGTCACAGGATACATATAGCCCTGATGAGCACTTCTGGGTGACAATGAATCGTTTAAAAGGTGAGCTCAGAGAAAGGTCAACGTGATTTCTTGCCGGTCAAACACAAGTGAAAGGTTTTTCATATCAATGGAGCTGAATATGATTGGGTTATAGTTTCAGAAACGAACACCCACAGGCTCCATGTCAGAGTAAGAAAAAAATCATGAAGGATAGCATTCCCAGCTCACAGCCTAATGTTCTGCCTGTAATTGGGGACACATTGTTCTCTGGTCTGTATCAAGGAGACGAGGCAAATTGGTCATGGAACAAAATTATACAAACCTAAACAGCTGGTAGTTTCAGAAATAAGCAATACAGGGAACTGGAATGCCCAACAGAGATGGACTTTCAAATTTAAACTGGGAAGAAAATGTTGAGCATTGTGGTTTTATTCCGTACATACATTATTAGTGTGCACCATAAATAAACTGTGTGCACAAGATGCTGAAGATGAACAAGTGTTCTTTTTTTTTCCAAAGACACCCTCAACTGGACAAATACTGCAGAAAAATATCTATTTCCCACGTCTTCTCTGATATACCAATCTGTAGCAGTTTTGTGTTGACAAACTGCTCCTTAAGAACTAGATAGGCATTCATTTGATTTGGAATTGTTTTAGTCAGTGTAACAGACTTTAAATATGGCTCATCATTTACAGTGATATGAGCACCATGTATCACAACTGCTCACCATGAAATATATCTTTGAAATCCAGGATATTGCTGCTTCATAAATTCCAAATGAGCAATGAAAGAATTTAACTGAAATACTCTCAATTGGTTCAATGATTCTAAATGTAAAACTGAGATTAAACCTGAAGTGGTGAGTAATAGCCAAAAGTCACAACTTGGAATTTTGTTTGTTTTAAAGAAAGAACTGTAGAATTATGATTTTTAAAAGCAACCCATGTGTGTAGAATTTTTGCACTTTTGGACATGACAGCTACCCCATTATTGTTGAAAATAATCAGTCTATAAGCAGTGTTTCTCCCAAATAAATATTCTTCCATTTGCTCCTAAACACTACAACCTCCCACGAATTTCAACAACTGTCTCTACAAATTTTATCAGCTGATGAGGTGGGATTTGAACCCTTGCATGGCCATCTGAGAATAGTAGCACAACAACATGCTCACTATGTCATGTATCCACTGAAATTATGAGATATGTAGCCAAGCAGGATTTGAACCTATGCAGAGAGACTCAAAAGATTTTGAATCCATTACTTTAACCTTATTCACAGCCACACATCTTATTTAAATTCCACGCACCCACATTTCCAACGTCCAGTCACTTGCAATTGAAATTAGAAATCACGTGACACCAGTTTATAGTCCAACAGGTTTATTTGAAAATATAACCTTTTGGAGGAGTGTAGCCACATTGTCAGGTAAAGTAAGAGAGAAGTGCACAGAACACAGAATTTATGGGCAAAGTGAGATCATGGCCAGGAGATCAAAAGAATAGTGAGTGGAGTACCGAATAATAAGTCCCTGCAGGTGACCTAAAGTATTAGGCTGTGAGAGTAAAGGTTTTACAGCTGAATACATGCGAAGGGTCATCTGATTAAATGAGGTAGAGAGATATTTACAAAAATTAAAAATAAGATCGGGCTGGAAACAAATCAAATGTCTGGAATAACATGTTAAGTATAACAGTCGCATGCTGAGGGTCTAGAAGCACAAGAAATCCAAAACTGTTCAAACTAATTAAGATAAAGAGATCTAGCCGATGGTGACAAAACAGGACAGTAAGGAAGATTTTACAGATACAGTGCGGTGGGGTCAAAGGCAGCATGACATGAACTTGAGATCACAGCTGAGATCCATCTTCATGGGTACAGGACTTGGCTATCAGTTTTTGCTCAGTGATTCTGTGTCTTGGAGGATGCTAACCCAAAGATCACAATGTCCTTGACCACTGAAGTGTAGCCCAACTGGGAGGGAACATTCCTGTCTGGACAGTGTCCATTCATCCATTGTCTCAGTGTCTGCATGGTCTCACCAATATAACATGCTTTGGGACATCCTTGCCTGCAGTGTAGGAGATAAACCATACTGGCCGAGTCACATGAGTATCTGCCATGTTAGTGGATGGTGTTCCCACGTGTGATGGTAGTGGCCATGTGGATGATCTGACATGTCTTGCAGAGGTTGATGTGGCAGGGTTGTGGAGTGTTGTGGTCTGGTTCTAGAAGGCTGGACAGTTTGCTGCAAATGGTGATCAGAGATAAATGGGAACTGCAGATGCTGGAGAATCCAAGATAATAAAAGTGCGAAGCTGGATGAACACAGCAGGCCAAACAGCATCTTTGGAGCACCTGCTGTATTCATCCAGCTTTACACTTTGCTGCAAATGGTGGTCTAGAACATAGAACAGTACAGCACAGAACAGAACAGGCCCTTCAGCCCACAATGTTGTGCCAACCATTGATCCTCATGTATGCACCCTCAAATTTCTGTGACCATATACATGTCCAGCAGTCTCTTAAATGACCCCAATGACCTTGCTTCCACAACTGCTGCTGGCAACGCATTCCATGCTCTCACAACTCTCTGCGTAAAGAACCTGCCTCTGACATCCCCTCTATACTTTCCACCAACCAGCTTGAAACTATGACCCCTCGTGCTAGCCATTTCTGCCCCGGGAAATAGTCTCTGGCTATCAACTCTATCTATGCCTCTCATTATCTTGTATACCTCAATTAGGTCCCCTCTCCTCCTCCTTTTCTCCAATGAAAAGAGACCGAGCTCAGTCAACCTCTCTTCATAAGATAAGCCCTCCAGTCCAGGCAGCATCCTGGTAAACCTCCTCTGAACCCTCTCCAAAGCATCCACATCTTTCCTATAATAGGGCGCCCAGAACTGGACGCAGTATTCCAAGTGTGGTCTAACCAAAGTTTTATAGAGTTGCAACAAGATCTCACGACTCTTAAACTCAATCCCCCTGTTAATGAAAGCCAAAACACCATATGCTTTCTTAACAACCCTGTCCACTTGGGTGGCCATTTTAAGGGATCTATGTATCTGCACACCAAGATCCCTCTGTTCCTCCACGCTGCCAAGAATCCTATCCTTAATCCTGTACTCAGCTTTCAAATTCGACCTTCCAAAATGCATCACCTCGCATTTATCCAGGTTGAACTCCATCTGCCACCTCTCAGCCCATCTCTGCATCCTGTCAATGTCCCGCTGCAGCCTACAACAGCCCTCTACACTGTCAACGACACCTCCGACCTTTGTGTCGTCTGCAAACTTGCTGACCCATCCTTCAATCCCCTCATCCAAGTCATTAATAAAAATTACAAACAGTAGAGGCCCAAGGACAGAGCCCTGTGGAACCCCACTCACCACTGACTTCCAGGCAGAATATTTTCCTTCTACTACCACTCGCTGTCTTCTGTTGGCCAGCCAATTCTGTATCCAAGCAGCTAAGTTCCCCTGTATCCCATTCCTCCTGACCTTCTGAATGAGCCTACCATGGTCTGTTTAAGGTTTGGCAGTAGTTTGAAGGCAAGTGGAAATGTAGGGATGATCTTGGCAGGATTGTCACTGTCAGTGATAACACGTTGAAGGTTGCAAAGAACATGGCATAGTCTCTCCACTCCAGGCAAGTACGGGACAATGAAGGGCACTTTATCGGTTGTATCTTGTGCCTGTCTTCTGAAGAGATCAGTGTGGTTTTTTGCTGTACATATTGGAACTAGCAATGAACTGAGCACTGTATCCCATTGTTACGAGGGTGTCCTTCAAAATCTTTAAGTGTATATCATGTTCCTCATGTGAGCAGATACTGTGTACATGCAAGGCTAGGGGATGGCTTCTTTAACATGTTTACCATGGAAGCTGGAGAGGTGCAGCATCGTGACATTATGCATAGGTTTGTGGTAGAGTGAGGTACTGAGGTGTCTATCCTTGATAGAGATGCTTGTCCAAGGATGAGACTGATTCTGAAGTGTAGTCCACAGTAAATCTGATGGTGGGATGAAACTTGTTGTGATTGCTATGTAATCATTTCAGTGATTCCTCACCACGAGTCCAAAAGAAGAAAACATTGACGTATATGGTGTATGGTGTTGGTCATAGGTCTAATGCAGCAAATAAGTCTTGCTCAAACTTACGCATGAACATGTTGACATATTGGGGTACAAATTTGGTCCCCATGGCTGTTGTGCGTGTTTGGACAGAGAACTGGTTGTCAAAGGTGAAAACGTTGTGGTCAAGAATGAAATGGATGAGTTGTAGGATGGCGTCTGGAATTTGCCTGTTGGCGGTATTGAATACAGAGGCTGTTGCAGCAATGCCATTGTTGTGGAGTATGCTGGTGTAGAGTTCCATTCAGTCGAATTGTGACGAGGAACATTCCTGGTTGTCCGTGTGTGCTGAGTTTCTGTAGGAAATCTGTAATGTCACGATAGAAGCTGGGGGTTCTTTATATAATGGGTTTCAAGATGCCCTTGACATAGCCAGAGAGCCTGATAAGTTGGAAGGTCCAGTTGTGGTGGCTTTGTGTAAAGTCTCCAATGCAAGACATACACAGGATGAGAATGCATAGGATACTCTGGAGGTCAGGATCAAAACTCTTGGTCAGACCGTTGAGTGGACGGGTGTGTTCTCGGTCAGATCGGCAGGCAGTTGTCTACTCGCGTTCCTATTCAGTTGCTGATATGCTTCATGTGCAGTAGTCCGTTCTAATCTGTATGACGACGGCTCCTTCTTTGTCCGCTGGTTTGATGACCTCAGCATGCAACTCTTGTACTTATGTTTTTCCAGTCGTTTGGTTTGCCTCCAGCACCACCTTATTTTTGTTTTTTTAAAATTATCTCTGCCTCATTTAATCAGATTATAGGTCATCACTTCACTTAATATTCAGCTGTTGAGACTTTACTCATACTGGCTAACACTTTGGATCACCTGCAAGGACTTATTATTTAGCTCTCCATTCTCACTATCTGCACTGTCTTTTGATCTGTGCTCATGATGTGTTCAGTGCACTTCTCTCTCATTTTGTCAGATGAAGGTGCTACACTCCAAAAGCTTGAGATTTCAAATAAACCTGTTGGACTAGAACCTGGTGTCAAGTGATTTCTGACTTTGTTTATCCCAGTCCAAAACCTCTGCATCATGACAATTAAAACTGACAGCCCTTTAAAGGGACTCAGTGGCTAAAACAAAAGTTCCAAAGCAAATTAAAAAGTAATTTCTGAGGCTATGATAATCTCCAGCTACTGCAACCACCCACTGATCACAGAAGGTCTCAAGTACAATGGCAACACCATGCGCTCCCTGACCAAGGCCAATCCAGGCATCGACACAACCATGAAAATAGGAAGATAGTCAGCTCATGCTGAAATAATGAGTAAGCCTTACGTGTAGCGACTTACTGTTAATTTATACAATTAATCACCTCCTCCCTTCCTCAAAACCCCAATAGCCCCAATAACGTAGAAATAAATGTTCTTTGCAAGTTGTTCAGACATTTTGCGGTAATATATATAATACTTACCATTCATTTCTATTTCCAGATGCACCTGGTGCAACCCCAGACAGTACATGGGAAGGCAATGTACGGGCAGTAAAATGGGCACCCAATGCCGGACCATCAACAGAGGGCTGTAATGGTAGGCGGCAGAGAATGTTTAATCCTACAGTTGAGGATTCTTCACTGAACTGTATTTAAATAATTCAAATATACCCAAAATAAAAGTCAATAAGCAGCTCCTGCAACAAAATGATAAGGTTCACCAGTGTTCTCTAAGGCAAAGGTAACCGATTTTGGTGCCCTGGTCACAGCGATATATCCATCAGTTGGCAAGGTGGTAAAGTCACTAAAATCTAGGAGCCCTGGGTTTGAATTCCACCACTGCAAATTGGTAAATCTTAAACCACTGGGAGACCATGTAACCACTGCTGATTGTCATAAATATCCATCTGTTTCATTAATTCCTTTAGTGAAGGAAATTTCCAGACCGTACCTAATCCAAACGTGACACCAGACCCACTGTGTTTGGTTCTTAATTGCACTCTGGACAATTAAGGATGGGCAATAAATGCTGGCCTTCACTGTTTGGTGTGTGTACATTCTCCATGCTTCTGCACGGGTTTCCTTCGGGTGCTCCAGCTTCCTGCCACAGTCCAAAGATGTGCAGGTTAGGTGGATTGGCCATGCTAAATTGTTCCTAGTGTCCAGGGATGTGTAGGCTAGGTGGGTTAGCCACAGTAAACGTAGGATAGCAGTAGGGATACTCTTCAGAAGGTCAGTGTTGACTCCATGGGCCAAATGGCCAGCTTCCACACTGTAGGGATTCTAGCCAGTGACAGCCAAATCTCATTGATGAACTTTAAAAACAGTATTTTCCACTCACTCTCTCTCCTGGTTTTAGGAAATCATGAAGTGGAATGCCTTTTCCCGTCATCAGTCACAGCTCTCAGACTCGAGAAAAGAAGGTTCTTTTAAAATCCTAATTTCTCCCCTCTTCAGCAAACAGTATCAGCACATAATGAGGAAAAAAATTCCATTCTTGGCAACTCAAGCAAATAAAACAAGGGAGTGAATATCAAACTATCTGATGATTATTTGATTGCATCACACCAAATCTATATTCCAGCTCAAAACAAAAACACAACTCAACACAAATTTGATTATTGTTCTGCTCAATGAACTAAAAATATGACAGACCAAAGCTTGAAAACCAACAAACTACCACATTACGTACCATGGTACAATGGCACTATGCCAACTGAAGCAAACTAACAGAGCAACTTTAGTTTAAAACTGAATATTAGTTAGTAGAAAACTAAGAGTCACCACCCCATCATTTGGTACTTAAGAAATTTGAGAAAACAAAAACGGATGTCTTTCACACACAAATTGAACGTCCCCAAACATCATCTCACGGTGGCCTAATTTTCATGCTTCAAACTAGGGTTTGTGATCAGGTAGTTTGGAAGGATTGCAGAGAGTAGTGGATGTGGTGAAGGTCCTGTGGTAAGTAAGTATGGAACTGGGGGCCAGTGCTGAGAGATCTGTAATGCCGTGGGGGTGAAGTGTGGAAAAGAGCATTGACAGGGAGGTGGGGGGGGTGGTGGTGGAAAGAGCTGTGACAGCAGCAGGAATGGGAGAGACACCTACGGCAGTTGGTAGATTGAGTTGGGAGCTAGAGGTGAGAGACATGAGTGGAGAGGGAGATGACTGAAAGGAGAACAGACAGCACCTAGTATTCCAAAAGAATTTTTCAAGACAACAGTTCGGTCTCCAGGATCAGGCAGTCAGTTCACACCCAGTATTAAAAAAATGCAGTGAAACTAAAAGGGCCATGTAGCTTTAGTGCTCAGTCAGAACTCCACAGCATGCATTACTGTGTCAGAAGCTATCATAAAGGTACAAAAGCAGGAATTACTTTCTCACTTTGTCAAGGTTTAACATTTTAAAACTTCTTAGATTAACCAATGACCCCATGAATAAGAGGCAAAATTGTATAAAAATAGATTACAACATCTGTTTTATTTTTAAAAAGGGCAAGTTGCAGCAAAGTGTTTTTCATATTACTAAACAATTATGGCATGATTTGAATTGTGATCCAATCCAAAGTAAGGTGACGGAAGGTGATCCTGTGGAACAACTTGTCTTGCGCTGTTAAGCTTAATATTCCACGCCAGGACAGCACGGAACTTGGGAGGATCACTTTGTATGACGCTCCCTAAAACATTTAAACTTTTAGCTTTTGCGAAAAGAGCTCTGTATGTAAATGCAGAACTGCAGCTAGAAATAAGACATATCACAGGTTTACACAATTCTTAAGCTGCCAGTTTAAAACCAGCTTTGTTGTAATGTGCTTTTTAATAATAGATGTTTTTATTTTGCAGGACATTACGTCCATGACATTTGTGTGTATGGCCTCCAAGATTTAAAATGGATTGTTGAACAACAAGATATGTTTGCCAATAAATTTGACATGTCGTCACCTCTGACTGTTAAGTGTATTGAAACATGGCATAGGAATCGCACACTTAGTCAAGCTTCAGCAACTATACAGCCACACTGGTACCTCGAGGATTAAAAATATTTTGAAATGAAGATGAACATTTGACTAAAAGCACTTAATAGAATGATAAACTAATCTCAGAGAATCAGATCTGGTTTTCGGATGTCTTCCGCAAGGTTTTTAGAAATTAAATAATTATAGAAGATAGCCGTTTATGCTCATGTGTGCAATTAAGAATAAAGATAATTGGATGAGTGAATCATTAATTCCTAATGAATCATAGGAAGTATCCATATAAAGTGCTTGCTACTTGACATCACTTACATAACTCAGTTTGTGGAAAATACCACTTGATTCACAACTGCACTGTGCCGATGTGAAACAACCAGTTTAACTTGTTTTGTCAAATGTTTGAGATAGTTGCCTTTCCAGTCTACTTTAGGACAGACCAGCCATTTTGCAAACTCAACTTCTGTGGCTGAAAAAGAATAAGTAATATTTTGATCCCACTGACCTGCAAGATAGCTTCAATGCCTTCTATTACTGCATTATGCTAGCAAGACGAGCAAAAGGCTAGTGTTCTCTTTACAAGATTGCTTATAAGGCAAATTAATAGCAGATGAAGCCATATGATTCCCAGCCTGCACCTCGAATGGTGAAGGTAGACGTGTCATAGAAAATAGTGGAGAACATACCAGAGAATTTCTCAACAGTGCACTGAGGCAAGGGTCAGGTTAGACTACTTCCCCACAAAAGTGAATATTTTAAATTCACTTATCGGGGTGAAGTCACTGGCTGGCCAGCCAGCATTTATTGCCCATTTCTATTTGCCCTTGAAAAGATGGTGGTGAACTGCCTTCTTGAACCACCACAATCCACATGCTATTGGCTAACCAACAATGCCCTGAGGGACGAAATTCCAGGATTTTGAGCCAGTGACAGTGAAAGAACTGCAATATATTTCTGAGTGAGGATGGTGACTGGTTGGGAAAGATTGCAGATAGATTTTATTTTGTTCAAAAAGCACACACAATTTATAGACAGTCAGTCAATGTAGCGTCTTATAAATTCTTACTTTAGAAATAAAACCAGTCTGACTCCGAACAGATTCCAAACAAGGTCTCACACCTAACATGCATTGTCTGGCCTAAAACATCACCTCTTCTTTACACTGATAAAACCTTCTGTTTTCTCAGGCGTATGACTTGAAAGGAATTCAGGGATTTACATATACATATTAATCAATGAAAAACTTCCATCTGATTAAAGATTTAACAGCATTTTAGGTTTGTTTAGTACATCCTCAATGGTGTGAATCTGTGATCTTTTATTTATAACTTGCGTGTCTGATACCACCTCTCTCACTAACACCTGAAGGAAGAGAGGCGCTCTGAAAGCTTGTGCTTTCAAATAAAGCTGTTGCACTATAGCCTGGTGTCATGCGATTTCTGACTTCGTCCACCCCAATCCAACACCACCACCACCTCATCATCATGGAAAGTAACTGGCAGATGGAGGTGTTCCAGTGTATTTGCTGCCCTTTACCTTCTAGATGGAAGTGGTCATGTGTTTAGAAGGTGCTATTAAGGATCTTTGGTGATTTTTTGCAGTAGATCTTGTTGATAGTGCACACCAATGCCACTGAGCATTGGTAGTCAAGCGAGTGGATATTTGTAGATGTGGTGTCAATCAAGCAAGTTGCTTTGTTTTGGACACAAACTCCTTGAATGCTACCAGAGCTGCACACATCCAGGCAAGTGGGGAGTATTCCATCACACTAGTGATTTGTGCCATGTAGATGGTAGACAGGCTTGGGGGAGTCAGAAGGTCAGTTAGTCACCATAGTTTCTCGCCTCTGACCTGCTCTTGAGAGCACTGTTTTTATGTGATGAGTCCGATTGAGTCTCTGGTCAACGGTAACCCCAAGGACATTGATAGTGGGGAGTTCAGTGATGGTAACACCATCGAATGTCAAAGTGTGATGGTTAAATTGTCTTTATTGGAGATGATCAGTGCCTGGCATCTGTGGGGCGTGAATGTTACTTGCCACTTGTTAGCCCAAACCTAGATACTGGCACTGGAGGCAGCTCAAAAGACATTTGTCTAATTCTGGAGATGAAAAGGTTGACTTAACAAGAATTGCTAAACAGGTTTGGGCTTTATTTATTAGTTTAGAAGAATGAGGGATGACCTTACTAAAATATACTGGGTTCTAAAAAGGACTAGACAGGGTAGATTTTGAGAAAATATTTCCAGTATTGGGGTAAGGTCAAATTTAAAAATAAGATGCCAAAAAATGCTTTCTCTGAGGGTGGTGAATGTCTGAAATTCTCTATCCCAGAGAGTTGTGGAGGCTAGATCATTGAATGTATTTAAAGAGAAAGTTGATAAACCTTTGTATTGTAACAGTAAAAGGTTACGAGCAGCTGACACAAAAGAGGAATTGAATCCTGAGGCAGAAAGACACGATCTTACAGAATGGTGGGGCAGGTTTGAGAACAGCCTACCCCCTGCTCCTATTTTGTATGTTCTTATATTCTGATGAAAGATGGGCTAGGCTGGTGTGTTTTCTTTCATGCAAAAAAATGGGTGAGGGAGGGCCTAATGGAATTATGTAAGATAATTATGTAAGAGAGATTGGGTAGATAGAAAGACATTTTTTTCCCCTATTCAAGGAGTGCATCAATGACCACGGGCCAAAGACTTAAGGCAGGAGGTAGAAAGTTAAGAGTGGAGTTGAGGAGAAATTTTTTGACCCGGAAGCTGGCAGAAGTCTGCGACTCATTGCCTGGAGTCAGCAATAGCCTCCAGAACTGCGGGGGAGAAAGCTGGAAAATAAGATTAGTGTAGTCAGATCTTTGCTGATCGGTGCAGGCGCAACAGGCCAAATAGCCTCCTTCTGAGCTGTAAACGTACATAAGGCTAGATCTCATTTAGTCAAAAAATACATGCTCTCTCTACCTCAAACTACCGGGGAAAAACAATCTTTTTCAACTTTAAGATGGCTCTCGTAATACTGGCAAACCATTATTTTCTGTTTTATAATAACGTTTTTATCTATATTGAATCATGTATTGATACTAATCTAAAATGTGTGAATTTAATAAAATTATCATTTTAAAAACTGATTGTACAGAAAATTAAACTTTATCAGTATTGCTAATGTTAAGTTATCCAACTTCTAAATGTAAATTGCTGAGTTGATAAAAGATTAAAAAGGTAATTACAATCAGAGTCACTATCCTAGACACGATCTCCAGAATCCTTAATTCTATGTCCGGCTTCAGCTTATGTTATTCAAATTCGGAATTCAAAATTCAAAGGCTGTACATTCACGGTACATTCTAGGATTTTTGCAAAGAATGTTGCCTGACAGTCACAGAATCCCTACAGTGTGGAAGCAGGCCATTCAGCCAATCAAATCCACGCCAACCCTCTGAACAGCAGGCCACCGAGACCCAAATCCCTCCCCCATCCCTGTAATCCTGCATTTCCCATGGTTAATCCATCTAGCCTATACATTCCTCAACACTACAGGCAATTTAGCATGGTCAATCCACCTAACCCGCACATCTTTGGACTGTGGAAGGAAACTGGAGCATGTGGGCAAAATCCACACAGACAGGGAAAGAACGTGGAAACTCCACACAGATAGCCACCTGAAGGTGGAACTGAACCCAGGTCCCTGGTGCTGAGACAGTGCTAACCACCAAGACACTGTGCTGCCCAGTCACTGTCGTATTTCAGTCATTTTGGAGGCAGCTGTTAATTTACTCTGAAACCAGATGGTGAAGCCAATCTTTTACTTAATAGAGAAGCTATTTACAAAATACCAAGGTACGCCTTTTCCATAACAAACTCTAAGTGCCTCAGAAATCTCTATATACAGAAATAAGCTCAAGATACTTAAACATCCATATCCTCCAAGGTAAAACGTTCGTCACCACATTCCCATCAGACCACACAACTGTTCTCCCATTACAGAAAGACGGCTGGTGATGGGTTCAAACAAGAGTTACCACACCTCAGGCAAGGGAAGTGACTGAGAAAGCAAGTCCTTAATGATGCGGGAATTAAACCCAGGCTATTAGCATTATTCTGTATCACAAACCAGCCATCCAATCAACTGAGTTAACCAACCTCCAAGCGTATATCCTTAATAACACAAGCAACATTCAACTAATAGATTATCTTTGCTTTAAAAGAAGTTTTATTACTAACAATATTTCAAAAGCAATTTAAGAAAAATGAAATAATCATATGGCACATCGTAAGTGTAAGCAAACCATTTTGCAAAGTAGTCCAAAATTCTTCACTTCCACTGACCTATATTATCTTGGGATTTATTTTCTAAGATCTCTTTTACAACAGCAAGTTTAATTATGAAAATCTTTTCAATCCCACTTTTCACTAATTTTCAATATTTCTTGACAATTACCTTTATATTTAATGGGTAAACTATTCTCAGAAAGCCCCTTACGCAAAAATTTATGGAAAATAATTGGTAATTAAAACTCCATATCAATTGCTTCTGCAAAAGCCAGCATTTCTGCAGCAAAAGTACTTTTGATTACATTTTATTTCTTGAGCTTCTTGTCAAGGGACCTTATTTACCATTTTCCTCCACTGGGAATATTAGAAAGCCTTGTACTCCAGTTCTGAAAACTGGCATGAGAAACATCACTAAAAATCACCAACTTCAGAACATCACTCACAGCCAGAAACTACAGTATCCATTTCGCCATATTTAGCTTTTAAATGGTTTATTTGCCTTTAAAACATGTTTAATTTCATCATTATAACAAACAAATTAACAAAATTAGCATATAAATCTTCTAATCTATTCAATTTCTGAGAGAAACCTAACCAGGTGGATACCTCTGCATTGATCTCGGCACCAGAAACAATAATGACAAAGCCAACCTTGTCAACCCTGCAAATCATCTTTACAAACATCTAGGGGCTTGTGCCAGAGCTGTCCCATAGGCTAATCAAGAAACAGTCTGACAGCATCATTCACATGGAGTCATATCTGACAGACATGGTTCCAGACACTATCATCGACATCCCTTGGTATACCTTGACAGGTCACAGCACAGCGGGGTACAATCAGGCAGACGTTGCTCTAAGGGTCTTCAGCATTGAATAGAGACCCCATGAAGTTGTACATGGGCAAGGAAAGCTCCTCCTGATTACTACCAATACCATTAACACTTTAACAATCTGAAACTTTCCCTCATCGGATTAATCAGTACTTCTGCATTTTGATCACCAATTGGAAGATGCACTGATATTAGCAAATGCAAATGACTTATAGGTGCGGGTGGCTTCAATATCCATCACCAAGAATATCTTGACCGAACCATCACTGACCATGTTAGATGAATCCTAAGGGCCATTGCTGCGAGAATGAAACTATGGCAGGAGATGAGAGTACCTAGAAAAGGGGGAAAATAATTTTACAACATTTGGAGGGGGGGAGGGGGTGGCAAGGGGTATCTGGAACTCAGGGGTTTGGTTTCATACTTAGCTAGGAGTTATGGCTGGTTTTAATGCTCCAACCATTTCTGACCTGGATCTTCAAGTCATTTGACTCTGCTTCTGAAAAATGAATTTTTTTTTGAAAAATTCAAGATGGGTAATTGCTCCAAAGAAGTTTCAACTTCTTGAGTAATTCCTGGAGTGTTAACTGCTTTTAGACTTCATTGCAGCATAGATTATAGTTGGATGCTGGGACCAATGTCAACTCTCTCACTTTCAGGAAATCTGGGCAAATTTCATCACCAAGCCTTATATTCTCATCATATTCCATTACCCACATATTTTAGTCTAATTTGTATTCTAAGAGAAAAGAGTGAGCAAATTGTCTGCACAATTTGAAGACAATTTGATCTTTCTGTCTGATTCTATCATCTCATACCTTTAACACATGAAAGATTGGATTTAAAATGTCAGACTTGTGAAGGGTTGCAACAAGCCCTGATTGGGTAAAACACAGATTAAATTTGGTGGTGGGGAAGAACACAGCATAAAAGCTCTTCTGGATGTTAAAAAAAAACAAAGTGCAGATTCAATTAGTGTCTGGATGAGCACTTGAAATAGGCATAGCACAAGTAACAGGAATAGCGTAGTTTGGTGTTTGTTGGACAGGAACAATGCCGGAGTCCTCACTCCTTCCATTGGTAACTCAGCCGTTATACTAACCCTACAATCCATATCTAAGCGATCTTGAAAAGCTACATTGAGACTCTGCCCCCAACCTCTGTAATAGTGTCAAAGGTCCAATTTGCGCTAACAAAGATGCTGGAAATGATTGTTGCCCCAGGGACTTTAAAACAGCATTTGGAATCGTAGAATTTTATAGTACAGAAGGACGCCATTCAACCCTATGTGTCTGTACCAACTTGTCCAATTCTCCAGTCATATCTCGACAGTCCTCTAAATTAATCACTTTCAAAAACATGTCCAGCTTTGATTTGAAACGTCTTATGGAATTCATTTCCACCACTGGCTCAGGCAGTACATACCAAATCCGAACAACGCTAAGTAAATAAGTTTCCCATCTCACTCCAGGGTCTCATGCTGAGAATCTTGAAATCGCAACCCATAGTTACTGATATTTTACCTAGTAGAAACAGAATATCATTTTTTACCCTGTCAAAAAAATCATTCTGAATTTTGAAAGCTACAGTAAGATTACTTCTTATTCCTTCTGCTCCAATCAGCTCTCTCTAATCTTTCGTTGTATCTAAAATCCCTCATTCCTGGTATCACTGTAGCACACCTCTTTCGCACTCTCTCCAGGCCTTTCACATAAATAAGGTGCCCTGAGGTGAATACAATTCTCCAAATATGGTCTTCAAGTCATTGGTCAGAAGTGTCACGTCACTTCCTTGTTTTTATACTCTCCCCCTATTTATAAACCCAAGGATCCTAAAAGCCTTCTTAACAATGGTTTCAACTTGCCTCAGTCACCTCCAGAGAACTGTGCATTTGAACTCAGAGATCCCTTTGCTCCTGCACCGCCTTTGAAATTGTACCATATATTTGATCTAAAGAGCTTTTCTGAGTACGTCAGTTAAGACAAAGTTTATCCACATGCAACGCCTCACCGCAATCCAGTAACTTTCATGAAAAAAACTGAATGAAGAATTTCCCAGTTGAATTTCTGCAATCCTCCACACAGACTGTTAAAGTCCATGATATATTCATCTATGAAATGACTGTCCATCTTTCAAAATCTATCCAAGTTTCATAAGAAACATGATTCATTAGTTGCTTATCAATTTTATCTCCTAAGATTAACTAAAGATCCACGTTTCATTTGGCGTTATATTGCTTCTGATTTCGCTTTCATTAGAAACAGGTAGTGTTTTCTCTTCAAAAAGACAACTTGCATCCATATATTCAGTTCATTTTCCCAAAGGTAGTAAAGTTTGGATTCAGAGAATATTGATGGATAACCGTGCCCTGACAATCTACCCTTGGTGTCTGCCATTCTTCACAAAACTCAAGATTATTCTGTTTACAATCTTGTAGCTGCAAATATTCTTGGCTTTCAATTTTTAACCATTAGGTATCCATCCTCCACTATCACATTCATTTATTCTGAAGCCAGGTGATTTGTACTAGGACACCAGAGGCCAACCTTTCTCTTAATGTCAGAGTTGATTACAAAGGCCTGCCTCCTTCTGAAGCAACGCTTTGCCCCATAAGTCTCTTTTCATGTACTTAATCAAGGCCCTCTACCTATATATTTTTTAAGCTCAGTATTACAATTATGTAAATAATTATTTAACAGAAGATCAAGGTCATTCTTCCAGTCTCTACCCACAATTTAACAATGAACAATATTAAAACAGATTAATTAGTATTTTGTCTTAATATTGGGGGGAATCTTACTGTGAACAAATTGGCTATGTTTTGCTTATGCAAACATTAATAAATAGTAATTGGTCCTGAGAGAACATAAGGTATTTCAAAATGCAGAATGAATGTTATATTTACTGCATAAACCATCTTGGTGAATGAAATAATGCAAACATTAAACAGAATTTTGTTTAAAAATGTAATAACCACGCCTTGGTCATTAGTCATACCAAAGAGAGCACAAATGGAGAAACAGATCCTTAATAGATATTACTGTCATCAAGTTTAAACATAAGAAGGAAAGTAAGTAGTCAGGATGACAGTCTCGAGAGGGATATAGGCAGGTTAAGTGATTGGGCAAAAAACTTTGGCAGATGGAATATAATGAAGAAAATTGTAAGATTATGCACTTTGACCGGAAGAATAGAAGAGTTGAATATCATTGGAATAGCATGACTGTAGAAAGCTGCCATACAGCGGGATCTGAGGTTTCATGTGCATGACCCATAAAAAGCTAGTCTCCAAGTTTAACGGGTAATGCGGGAAGTGAAATGGAATGTTGGCCTTTGTCAAAGGGAATGGAATATAAAAGCGGACAGAGGACAACTCAAAATATTAGTGATAACAAGGTGTACAGCTGGATGAACACAGCAAGCCAAGCAGCAGAGAAGCAGGAAAGCTGACATCTCATTTTCTGAAGGAGGGTCCAGGCCCAGCTTTCCTGCTCCTCGGATAAAGCTTAGCCTGCTGTGTTCATCCAGCAGCACACCTTGTTACCTCAGATTCTCAAGTATCGGCAGCTCCCACTACCTCTGAATCAAAATATTAATGCTCTGTCTCCCTCACAGATGCTCCCAGACCTGCTGAGTCTCTCCAGCATTTTGCATGTTTGTTGTAAAATGAGGATGGTCTTGCTAAAACAAATGCACTGATCAGACCACATCCGGAATACTGACAGCAGTTTTGGATCCCTTATTCAAAGAAAGGGATACAGTCAGTTCTGCTGTAAAACATATTCCAGCAACATAAACTGGCTATAACGCGCCTGACAAATGGGGGGGAGAATGCTATTTCTAAAACTTGACCTTGTGTTAGCTACAGATTCCATTGGTGCAGAGAGGAATAAGTGTCGACATCACATAATCATTTTGCAGACCTTGTCGTAAGTGTTTTCTGAGAGAGGTACAGTAGTGATTTTCTGGGGTTTTTTTGCAAATTCTGTGTTACGCACAAAAATGCAAAGACAAAGTGAAAACAACATTAATAAAAAGTGTCCTCATGATAAAATTGGATAGTGACTGCAAAAGAAAGGCTATAACACTGGAAGAGAAGCTCTGTGTAATAAAGGCTTTTTCAGTGTAATGAGAGAACATGTGATATAGATCACATCACAATTAAAGGAGTCTAGCCTATGCACCATTACAGACAATTCGGAAAAGATTAAAACAAGTCGTTTTGCTGAAACAAGTCTGAGTGCCAGCAAATCTGACGGGTCACAGACAAAAGAACTTGGAGCAATTAAGTGGCTAAGTGTGTGGAGAGAAGATCAAATGAAAGAGTGATCTGGGACCACACTTCTCACCGTAAAAGCGAAAGCCATATCAATTTATGAAGATTTAACAAAAAAAACTGAAAATCCTACAGATGTGCCTGCCTTTAATGCTAGGATAGCTGGTTTTAAGAACAGTACTACTTTACATAATGTAAAGTTATGTGAAGCTGCCAATGCTGACAAGGAGCTCGCAATAGCACTTCCTCCTGTAATAAAAAAAATTGACAAAGGCGGCTACAACTTAGATCAAATTTCCAATTTGGATGAGACAGGTTTATACTGGAAGCAGATATCATCAAGAACCTACATTTTTATGAATGAAGCACATGCTCTAGGCTTTAAGGTGGCAGAGGATCATATGACCGTGCTGCTGGGTGCCAATGCCAGTGGATACTTAAAGCTTAAGCCTGTGGTACTGTATCACTGCCAACCCATGAGCCTTGAAAGGTTGCTTTGAGTCTCCTCTCGGCATCTACTTTAGGTCAAGCAAAAGAGAGGCTGGATTTCGGAGCAAATTTTTTCTGACCTTATTATGTTTCGCAAAATATTTTGGAACCTGTTTTTACAAAGTATTGCTGGAAAATAAATTGGATTTCAAGGTTTTCCTCGTCCAGGATAATGTGCCAAGCCATCCTCCCACCATTGGTGAGCTTTCTGAAAACATCAAAATGTCCTTTCTACTCCCAAACACAACCTCTGTCCTTCAACCTGTGGATCAGGGTGCAATAGCAGATTTTAAAGCTTATTATTTAAGATGGTCATTTAAGAGGTTGATTGCAGCCCCAGGGGATAAGAACAGAGCTCTTCAATTTTGGAAGCGCTTTAACATCAAGAATGCAATTGGCATTACGGAGGAGGCGTTGCGTGATGTCAGTAGGGCTGCTTGCATGCAGTTTGGCAGAAGCTACTCCCTGATTTTTTTTTCCCCCAAGATTTTAAAACTTTTGATCCGTCAGAAGAGCTCCCAAGAATCAAAGAACATTGTGTTGATCTTGCAAAACAAGTTGGGTTTGAAGAAGTGGAGAGTGAGGATGTTGAAGAGCTGCTTGAGTCCCACTGTGAAGACCTCTCTACAACTGATCTATAACAATTTGTTGCCAACGGGGAAGCGGAAGCTGGAGGTGACAAAGATGAATCCAGGATGCAGCACCACAAGAGCTTTCCACTTCCGTTTTGTCTTCTATCTCGAGGGAAATTGAGAAGCAGTTGCAGCTCTTAGATGCCAACGATTGCACAACGCGGAACACAACAGGGTAGCAGTTTGTGAAATAAAATCTTATTTGGCACTTTTCATGAAAGAAAAAAGGACAGAACAGCAAAAACTGGATGTCTTTAAGCCTTCATCCAAGAAACCTAGGGGCATGGTTCTCCAACCACACTTCAAACCTATCGAATTGGGCCCCATATACAAACTCATACAGATCATAGCTGGAAATGACAGTACTCACCATAACAGACCGGTCAGTATAAATTCCGAGCGGAGTAGAATAACAATACTTCATCGAAGGTTCCACTGATGATGCCACCTAGCACGGTGACAAGATGTCTGAACAAAAATAAGCCAGCTCGGCGAGCAAGTTAACAACCTCACCCAAAGAAACCAGAAGATGAACCACAGCCATTCACTTCTGGACCAATTACTTTGCTCCCTAACCCTGCAACCACAACGGACAACAATATCGACCCTCAGCGCCTGCATTACTAACACAGAAATCGCAAACCTTCTCCCCCATCAAGTCATCTTGACATTTTTTTCCAAGATCAGGTGTTAAATTTACTTTTATTTCATTTTTAGATATGAATTGAACTTTTATTCAAACTGTGCTATCCTGTGTGTTAGGCTTTTGAGAGAGTGATTTTTTTTGGTGGTCTGCCCCTAACACCACTTTTCCCATAGGCCCAGTTATTTAGGTAGCACAATTTTCATGAACAGTTTTATGCAGGAACGCAACGAGTGCATTACAGCAGAGCCAACTGTGCTGACATGGGAGGCAGCCAGGACAGGTTGGTTCAGGGTATACAGGGATTCTCTTCTGATGACAGGTTGATTAGGTTAGGTGTGTATTCAGTGGAGTTAAAAATGGGGTGACTTTATTGAAACATTATATTCTTAACGGGGCCTGATATGCTCAATATAGAGTGTCTAGGAGCCGAGGACATCATCTCGGAATACAGGGTTGCACATTTAAAGTGAAGTAGAGATAAGGAGGAAACTTTTCTGGGGGCAGTGAATCCATGCAATTCTAATGGACATATTTTTAAATAGTAAGGCAATCAAAGGTTATGGGGATAAAACAGGAAAGTGGGGGGGGGAGCAGAGTGGACAGGCCAAATAGCCTACTTCTGCTCTCATGTCTTATGGTTTTAGGTAGAACATGGCTTCCTAAATTAGCAGGGAGGCGATGGCCTAGTGGAATTATAATGAGTGTATTAATCCCAAAACTCAGCTCACATTTTGGGAACTGGCTTTGAGGGAGTGCAACAAAGGTTTTACCGCACTGATTTCTGAGATAACAATATTGACCACTGAAGAGAAACTGGATCGGTTAGGAATATATCCACTGGAGTCTAGAAGAATGAGGGGGTACCTCACAGAAGCCTACAAAATTCCAATGGGGCTAGACAGGGTAAATCTGATTTTAAAATAATCTGGCGTTAAGAATCTAAAGATGACCATGAACCCATTGTTCTTAGTGGCAAAAACTTCTGGTTCACTCATGCTCCCTAGGGAAGGAAGGTGCCATCCTTACCTGGTCTGGCCTACACGTGATTCCAGCCCCACAGCAATGTGGCTAACTCTGAACTACCTTCTAAGCAATGAGGGACAGACAATAATTGATAGCCTGGCCAGTGACGCCCTCATCTCATGAATGAACACAAAGAAAAAGTGCAGAAGAACACTCCCAAATATGAAGGAATCCAGAGCCAGAGGGTGCAGTCTCGAGACACAGAGTAAGCCATTTAGGACGGAGATGAAATATTTCTTCACTCGGAGTCGTGTTCCTGTGGCAACTTCTGCTACCAGCTGAAGCCAAAATACTAAATGTTTTGAAGGAGTTAGATCTAGTTCCTCAGGGAAACAGGGTCAAAGGATACTAGCAGGAAATGGGAACAAGGGATTGAGTTGAATGATTTAACCATGACTATACTGAATGGCAGAGCACGCTCAGGCCAAATAACCTTCAACTGCTCCTACCTTCTTTGACTACAAAATATGAAGCAAAAGGTCAGGATGGTAGTCAATAAAAGCAAAACTAAAAAAAACTATGATCATTCATTGTAATATTACAGCAAGAAAAACAGCACTAAAATGTTTGCATTGAATGCAATGCTTGCTTTCAAAATTAACATTTCAAAACAGGTAAATATCTTCATACTGGGTACAAATCAAGTGGAGCTCGGAGGTATTTTCACCTTTGTGACAGAGGCAAAATTCAAAAGTTACAGTTTTAAAACATCTGTTTAATGGTTAGAAAAGGTTCCCGCCATCTCAGGTAATCAGCAGTCAAACCACAACCAATCTAATATCTGAACACATTCAAAGAACAGACAAAGCTGACTTCTCTCAAGCAGGTTTACTGCCTTCTAACATACACTCAGCAGGATGTCTGAATGGTGGAGCACAGCTTTCCAATTTCTTACCTTATGACAAACTTCAGTCTTTATCTCTTTCATAGCACGCTCCGAAAAGACACAGCCACAGTCACGGAGGTAACAAAATCTGTAAGAATATCAAATGAGGTCAGTAACAACAGTGAATACCTTCTCAAACTTCTTATTTAAACTTACTCTATGTTTATGATCTAGGTCAAGAGACTTGGCCTGTGGTTGGGGATGGAGATGGCAAATGGCATGCAAGGAGACAAAGTTGCATTCTAGGGGGAGGGAGTAAACAGCACAGGCGAGGCGGGGGTCGGGGGGGTGGGGAGAGAAGAGAAGAGGAATGTCACGGGAGACAGTAGATAGATAATATGGAAGGGGAAGAAAAAAAGTGTATTGCTAATATCGATCATGTTCAACTGCCTCAGTGCCAGGGACCTGGGTTCAATTTCAGCCTCTGGTGATTGTATGGGGTTTGCACATTCTCCTTGTGTCTGCATGGGTTTCCTCCAAGTGGTCCGATTTCCCCTCAACTCCAAAGACGTGCAAGGTAGGTGGACAGATCATGCTAAATTGCCCAAAGTGTCTAAGGTAGGGGATGGGTCTGGGTGGGATGTTGTTAGAGGGTCAATACGGACTTGGTGGGCCAAATGATCTGCTTCCACCCTGTAGGGATTCTATGGGTACAGCCTGTTATTTAAAGATCATAAGATATAGGAGCAAAGGTAGGCCATTTTTTCCATCAAGTCTGCTCCACCGTTCCATAAGACCATGGCTGATTCGATAGTCCCAAATCCACGCTCCTGCCTTATCCTCATAACCCTCAATTCCCTTACTGATTAAAAATCTGTCTATCACAGCCTTGAATATACTACTTAACCTAGCCTCAACTGCTCTCTGCAGAGAAGAATTCCACAGATTGACTACTCTCAGCAAAATCTCATCTGTCTTAAATGAGCAACCCTAATTCTAAAATGATGCCCTCAGCTCTGTACTTTGCCACATGGGGAAAACAACCCCTTCCCATGTTTCGGTAAGGTGAACCTTCTTATTCTTCTGAACTCCAAGCACAGGCCCACCAACTTACCTCTCTCCTCACAAGTAAATCCCTCCATACTTTGAATCAACCTGGGAAACTCTTCCTGGACTGTAAAAATTCTCCTGTTGGTTTTTTGGCTGAGGAACACAGACAAGTCGTCTAGATAACTCTTATCAGAGGGTGTGGATTGCTGCTGACTTGCTGTTAACCAGCTGATAAGTGGAAGAGCACTCTAAATGGTTGCAGCCACCATTTAAATTTTCCTCTTCCAATCTAATGAACAGATGAGTACCACCCTTTCTGATTAACAAGATAAATTAAAGATTCAGATGGCAGCAGTAACAAGAAAAATTCATGTTCTTGATAAATACCAACACTGAGACCTTAGATCCTTTTTGGTTACAGTGGTAAACAACTATTGTTGCTTCCACCAAAATAACAGTTAGATTGTAAAGTAGCAGAGAAGTTGCATACCTGCTTTAATGGTCAGTTAATAGGGTCTCTTGTGGTGCAGTGGTAATGCCCAAACCTCTAAGCCAGAAGGCCTAGGATCAAAACCCACCTGCCCTAGAGGTGTGTAACAACATCTGAATACAAAATATCAGAATGGCCACCAAGTGGTGCCCTGGCAAATCTAAAACTTCAGACATTTCCCAAACATTTACATCGTTTAACTGCTCATCTGTTAACTAGCTGTGTATGTAATTCTCATGAGTCACACTGTGCTAATGTGAAGGAAATATAAAATTCAAAAACTCACTTCTGTCGACCATTCATTTCCAAACCAACTACAGGACAGATGAAAGCAGCACCTTGTAAGTCTTCATACTTGTCACCTTTTGCGTTTGCCTTGTCACCTCTCCAGGCTGGATTGTCTGTCAGATTTAGCTCCTTCACATCCTGAGGACCAAAACAGCACAGTGCAAACATGTCATAATGTCTTGGTCCAGTAGACTTTGAGGAAGGCGATGGTGCTTATTATTTTATTTTGATGGATGGTTCGAGTACTGAACTCAAGAAGGAACATATTTTAAAATCCAAATCTTTCTCAGTGCAATTTCGCTTAAGTTTATGAGGTTTATCTCATTGGCTTATTGATGTCCTAAGTAGTTGATTTTTCCTTAACCATCAGGGGAAGAAATGCACTTGCCTTACATTTCCCCTGTAATGCAAAGCTAAAATGGGAATCAAGAAAGAAAAAACATTTAATCAGATAAAACACAATCAACCACCATAAAAAGCTGGAAAGATCCCTTGACAGCTTTGTATGCAAGCTAGGTCAATTGCCCAAACCCAAGGAGAAAACACACAGAAAGGAAGATGTAACTACCACAGGATATAATGCCCAAAGAGGGCACCATTCAAGTGCAAAGAAGCCACCAAATACTAAATGCAGAATGCATTCACAGGATGTCTGACTTGCAAGACTTCACTGTAACTACTACATAAAGAAACTGGAACCACAGGTAGAAAAGGTTCACTGTTAAGATGATAGAGACTGGACATACAGATTGCAGGCCCTTTGGAGTGCAAATCTGGGCTACACGAGTACAAAAGGTGTCTGTTTCTTTCTCTTTGGCACCTGCACAGATTTTATGTAACAACTTTGTATGATCTGAATCCAAGTTTAAGTGGGTATGGACTCATCAAGGATGAGCTGTTTCAGTATTAAATTAGTAACTTAATTCTGATAAGTTGCGTGGTTACCTTGTGGCTACAGTGAAGCCATATTTGTAAAGCAGAGCAGTTTTTTAAAAACATCTTTTTGTTGTGTCACTCATGTTAGTAGCCATTAGCAATGAAAATGTTGATCACAAAATACAACATAAACAATGACTCACTTCAAGTCACGATTGCATTTTCTTTTCAATCATATAGGCCTTTATTTCTTCAAGAGTCTTCAA
Source organism: Stegostoma tigrinum (assembly GCF_030684315.1). Taxonomy (NCBI): domain Eukaryota; kingdom Metazoa; phylum Chordata; class Chondrichthyes; order Orectolobiformes; family Stegostomatidae; genus Stegostoma; species Stegostoma tigrinum. Next base: position 59,226,760 of record NC_081372.1, read on the forward strand.
TCATAAAATAACGTTCCCTAAAACTTCCAAGTACTATCTTTCATCACTGCCAAATCACATCCAAATGGTGGGTATGCTGCTGAGGCTTGCAAGCATGGACTGATTGAGCATGAGCAGCAGGCTGTGAAGGCTCAATGGAATGCATTGTTTCAAACACTCAAAACGTTGCTGAGTTATATGGAAGACATGCCAGACATCACATCGGCATAAACTAATATTACAATCATTTAGGAAGTAAACAAAATGTCACTTTGGCTTGAAAACAGCAAAGTCCACAAATATGTCCATCATAAGACGTGATTAATTAATGATTTCAGTAACACAATGAATTTGGAATTACAGGGGAAACCAAATCTAAAATCATCACTGCAATACATTTGTGCAAGCTAGAAACTACATAGCTAAATGCACAGGACCCTGTTATATGATCACTGAAGGAATTTGCCCATTTATTGCATCTTTTTCATGGAAGAAAAGGGTTTAATGGAAACTGCCAATCTCTATGTATCCATGGCACACAATTTGTCATCTACCTGACCTGTTAAAGAACCAAGATTGCCATGATGCTCTTACCATTCCACACCTGTTCCTCATGTCATATAAATCAACATACCTTTCTCCAAGCATTTCTTACACCCTCGTCCTGATGAGTGCAGATGAAAAGCTTTGACAACTGGTTTTCTTTTAGTGATGCTTAAGTTCTGTCCTATGAAACAATTGACCAAATACCTACATAAAATCCATAAAAATATTTGTCTTTTTTCCCCCCTGCCGAATTTAACAGGTTTACCCGATTCAGCACAATTTGTTTTTAGTACATCCATGGTTATTTGAAGTCATCTCGCCTTCTACTGGCCTTGCAACCTGTACAGCAACATCACAAAACAGATAAGCAAGCACTAGAAGTCTACTTCTGTCTTAAATACACTCAATGACTTGGTCTCCACAGCCTTCTGAGGCAATGAACTCCACAGATTTACCAGCTTTGGTTGAAGAAATTCTTGCTCATCTCAGTCTCTTCACTCAGAGACAGTGCCCTCAAATCCAAATAGTAGAAATATCAACTCCACATCCACTATCTAGGCCTCCCAGTATTTTGCAAGTTTCAAAAAGATTCCGCCACCATCTTACTAAACTCCATTGAGTACAGATGCCGACTCCTCAACCAGTTCTCATACAACATATCCTTTATTCTTAGAATCATTCTTGTGATCTTTTTCTGGAATCTTTCTAACACCAACACATCCATCCTTACATAAAGGGGCCCAAAACTGCTCACCATATTCCAGATCGTTACATTGCTATAGCAACACGTTCTTAGTCTTATCTATCCTTCTCAAAATGAGAGAATCCTAATCTAGGATGAAGCTCCTTTTGTGCTTCAGATTTCTGAAGCCTTTCCCCATTTAGAAGATATTTTACGCCTTTATTTTTTCCTATCAAATAATATAATCCCACACGCTCCCACACCGTATTCCACCTGCCGCTTTTGTTCGCTTTCCTTCACTGTTCAAATCCTTCTGCAGCCTCTCACTTCCTCAACACAACCTGTCCCTCCACCTATCTTAATATAATCTGCAAATGCAACAACAGTCCTTCGTCCAGATTGTTAATGTGTGACATCAATATTTGTAGTCCCAATACTGATCGCTGTAGAATTCCACTAGCCACCATCTCAACAAACCCCCTTCTTGGCCGGTCAGGCAGCCAAACTTCTATGACATCAGTACCTTGTCCCTAAAACTGTGGGCTCATCTTACTTAGCAGCCCTCTGGAAATCAAAAAAGATCACATCCACTCACTAGGTCTTTGTCGAATTTGCTCATTACCTCAAAAGAGGTCTAATAGATTTGTCAGGTATAACCTCCCCTTGACAAAGCCAAGCTGATTTAGCCCTACTTTACAATGCATTTCCAAGTACACCATATCTTATCCTTAATAATGGGCTGTAAAATCTTACCAATCACCAAGGTCAGGCTAAGCAGTCTACAATTTCCCATTCTCTACCTCCTTTTTAATAAGGGTGTTACATCAGCCATTTTTCAGTCCCCTCCCTCCCTGACTCCAGTGATTCCTGAAAGACCACCATCTATGCCTTTACAACCTCCTCAGCTATCTTCTTCTGAACTAAAGCATAATTCATCTAGTCTGGGTGATTTATCTGCCTTTAGATCTTTCAGCTTCTCCAGCACTTGCTCCTTAATGATAGCCACTGCCCTGCCTCCAATTCTCCGCAAGTTTGGTATACTACTGGCTACTTACAGTGTTGATTGACAAAAAGCACCTATTCAATTCCTCTGCCACTTCTTTGCTCTGCATTACTGCTTCTCTAGCCTCATTTTCCTGTGGTCCAATGTCCATTCTTGCCAGTCTCATCTTTTATGTATATAAAAATACTCCTGCAATCTTCTTTAATATTACTAGGTAGTTCACCCTCCTATTTCATCTTCTCCCCACTTATTGCTTTGTTAGTTATCCTCTGCTGGTTTTTCAAAGGCTTCTCGTTAATCTTCACTGTATTGTATGGTTTTCTTTTGCTTTCATGTTTTGCCTGACTTTCCTTGCAAGTGATTCATTGATTCCTTGTTAAGTGAACCGAAATACAGTGAAAAGCTTTGTTTACGAGTGGTACAGGTAAAGCACAGCTAGCAAAGCATGCACAGACCAAAACAAAGTAGCGGCATCCAGGATACATTCCACAGTCTAATAACACCTGGAAGGACGGTGTGTGTGTGCGCGCGTGTTTCTGCACCTTCTCCCTGATGAAGAGGCTGTAGGAGGTCATTACCATGGTGTGATGGGTCTTTGACGATGTTGGCCACATTTCTGTGGCATCGATCTATATAGAGAGGGTCCATGGGCAGAAGGTTGCCTTTAGATCTCTAGTTTTTTAGATCCCTGGGCAGAGCAGTTGCCGTACCAGGCCATTCTCTAACACTGACTGGTAATGGCAGAACTTTCAGGACATCAGCGGCTCCATTCAGAAGCTGGGAAGCTTTGGGCAACCCCACCTCAGCCTTTTCAGGAAGTCCCTCCTAACCATCGAGCAACTAATGAACTCTAGAAACAGGAGCTGTAATGGTAAAGTTCTTTTTACATGATTGCTTTTGGAATTTTTTTTCTGTAATGTTTCTTCTGGATTTTTTTAAGTAAATGAATTAACGATTTTATCAAGAGATAGGAACATACACTCCCTCCATCAAAGCTCAATTGCTGAAATGTATACCATCTCCGAGATGCATGATAGGAATTCACCATAGGTCCTTTGACAGCGCTTTCCAATTCTATGACTATTACCATTTAGAAGGACAAAAGCAGCAGATACATGGGAACAACACAACCTGCATGTTCCACCCCAAGCCAGGACATTAAGTGTCTTCAAGGCAGAGATTGATAAATTATTGATCGCACAAGGAATCAAGGGCTACAGGGAGAGGGCAAGAAAGTGGAGTTGAAATGCCCATCAGCCATGATTAAATAGCAGAGTGGGCTCGATGGGCCAAATGGCCTTACTTCCACTCCTATTATTATGGACCTGGACAGACATAACAAGGTGTAGAGCTGGATGAACACAGCAGGCCAAACAGCAGAGGAGCAGGAAAGCTGATATTTCAGGCCTAGACCTTCTGTACAGTATGCTTTCAGTGGTGCAACTGTAGAAGTTGGTGACGGACCTTACGGCCATGCTAAAATTTCCTGAGCTGCCCGAGGGAGAAAAAGTATTCACATTGCCAACACATACAGAAGATAAAACAGCAGTTGAACAGCTCATGCTTGGAGAAGATAATCTATATTGTGGAGTGGAGGCTAGAGGAAACAACTGGCTAGGCATCATTGTATTTTGTTATTGAAGAATTTAGTTTGAAATCTAAGGCTTAAGAATTAGAAAGAATGCTGTTCTCAAAAAAATCTAAGTTTAACATGAGAAAATGCAGTGCAGAAGGATAAAGAAAGAACCTCAGCAGACACTCAAACTGACAAACCTGATCAGTTCAAATTTGAGATGCATGGCAAAAATCACAAAAATGTGATTATATTTCCAATGATCAGAATCACTGAATTATAATAATTGTTACCTGATGGGTTTGGAGTGTCTGTTTCCAAAAAAATGTCCTTGGGCATTCCACATTACTGATAAGATGGTCACATGTGTGCCTAAAGACAGTCAGATTGCACTGCCACGCTCATATTTAACAAGTGTTTTGTAGCCTCTAGTGGCTAAGATTAACCACTACACCAGAAAGATCACAGCAGAGAAACTAAACAAAGTTAACAATTTCATCCAAAGGAATTTCACAATGTACATGTGCCATAATTTAGGCAATGAAAAAAAATTGTAGGATTCCCTCAGTTTTTTTTTGAAAAGTTAACTCTTGGGATGTAACAATATCATTGCTTATTGTGTATTCCTCAGGTAAGTGGTGGTGGGTTTTCATTTTGAACTGATTTTATAAATATTTAAATCAACTGATACACTTGGAATCAACAGCAAACCAAAGCTTGTAGACCATTATTTAAAAAAGGTCAGCTCACAGCACATGCACACTAAGAACTAAAATTTTCTATCAGAGGAAGCAGCTCCTAGTTAAAAAAGAATCTTTCAAAGTAGTAATACACATCGGGCTACTTAATACTATGAAGCTGTGGGATTTACTTAGATGAATTGGATGGGATAAGGAACTAAGTGCATTTTCAGACAGTTCTTAAAGTGATTCTGTTTGAGGGCTGGTTACTGTTTGAATTGTACAGACAGTACTGTTGGAGCAATATTTCTGATCTTTTTTCTGAAAATCTAGCAAAAATGCAAAGTTTGCAAATAACATTAAGATTTGCGCTGGTGTTAAATGAGATAGTAAGTTAGAGCAAGTCAAGATGCAAAGAGATTAAAATCAATGCTCAATAAACATTTCTTAATATTTCTAAATACATTTCTGCATTTGTAGATTGTGCCAACGTCCACCAGATACGCAGCAAGCAGTGTTACTAGCTGAGCAGAATCAAGACTTCAATGTTATAATCAAAGAAGCTCTGAAGTATCATGAGCAGTGGCATGAGGGTATTACAAAAGCCAATAGAGTATGGGGCGGGGGGGGACCTTGATTTACAAACATAAGACCATAAGACATAGGAGTGGAAGTAAGGCCATTTGGCCCATCAAGTCCACTCCATCATTTAATCGTCGCTGATGGGCATTTCAACTCCACTTCCCTGCACTCTCCCTGGAGCCCTTAATTCCTTGTGAGATCAAGAATTTATCAATCTCTGTCTTGAAGACATGTAACGTCTCGGCCTCCACTGCGCTCTGTGGCAATGAATTCCACAGGCCCTCCACTCTCTGGAAACGAGGAGACATTTCTTCAGCCAGTCTAAATTTACCCCCTCTAATTCTAAGGCTGTGCCCAGGGGTCCTAGTCTTCACACCTAACGGAAACAACTTCCCAGCGTCCACCCTTTCTAAGCCATACATTATCTTGTAAGTTTCTATCTCACCCCAATCTTCTAACCTCTAATGAATACAATCCCAGGATCCTCAGCCATTCATTGTATGTTAGGCCTACCATTCGAGGGATCACCCATGTGAATCTCCACTGGACACACTCCAGTGCCAGTATGTCCTTCCTGAGGTGTGGGGCACAAAATTGGGCACAGTATTCTAAACGGGGCCTAACTAGAGCTTTATAAAGTCTCAGAAGCACATCACTGCTTTTATATTCCAAAGCTCGAGATAAACGACAACATTACATTCGCCTTCTTAATCACGGACTCTACCTGCAAGTTCACCTTTAGAGAATCCTGGGCCAACACTCCCAGATCTCTTTGTACTTCTGCTTTATGAATTTTCTCACCGTTTAGAAAATAGTCCATGCCCGTATTCTTTTTCCAAAGTGCAAAACCTCACATTTGTTCACGCTGAATTTCATTAGCCATTTCCTGGACCACTCTCCTAAACGGTCTAAATCTTTCTGCAGCCTCGCCACCTCCTGAGTACTACCTGCCTCTCCACCTATCTTCGTATTATCGGCAAACTTCGCCAGAATGCTCCCAGTCCCTTCATCCAGATCATTAATATATAAAGTGAGCAGCTGCAGCCTCAACACTGAACCCTGCGGAACACCACTTGTCACCGGCTGCCATTCAGAAAGAGCCTTTTATCCCAACTCTCTGCCTTCTGTCAGACAGCCAATCCTCAATCCAAGCCAGTAGTTCACCTCGAACATCATGGGCCCCTCGTCTTACTCAGACATTTGACTTCAAATACGATCCCATACGAGGGTATAATTTTATAGGCCAACATATGAAGTTTTCCTGTTCTTATGAATGGCCATTTTATATTGTCCGACACGTGTTCCCACTTACAAACAGGCTCAAGAACAGAGACCATTCGCAACCTGGGGGCTGCCTGTATTAGAATGCATTTCTAGGACAAATATAAAATGGAAAATACTGTCTTGATAGCGGCTAGGCTTCAACTAGTATCCTCAAAGATGCTTAGCACAGAGGCCTTGAAAACAAGCGAGAATAATAGAGAAAATCTCTACTTAGTTTAAAAGGTGCCAGAGTAGGTGTTGTCAGGGCAACAATGGTAGGTAAAGATATCAGATTGATGTGACAGAGGAAGAGACGGAAGAGGAAAAAAAACCCTAAGAAAAAAGCAAAAACAAAGAGGAGGAAGGGCTAATTATAAATAATAACACAGGCCTAATATTATTTTGTTAGTACTTCATAAACCCAGATTAATGCTCCAGAGACAGAAGTTCAAATCCCACTAACACAACTGAAGGAATTTTAATTAAGTTAAATTAACAATGTGAACGAAATTCCAAAATGTCAAAAACATATCTAGTTCACTAATGTCCTTTCAAAGAGGATATCGGGCATCTTTGCCTGGTTTCTCCGACATGTGACTCAAGGTCCACAGCAAATACCTGACTGTTAATGACTTCCGGAACAGCCTACAAAGTCAAGTTTTATCAAAACTACGTAAAACTGAAAGAAAAATGAAATAACAAAGTACTTAACATTAACCTGGGCACTGGATACAAACATTTTGCATCAGAATTCACCCAAGTGGTGGGCATGGATGATGCTAAGATTAGGGACAGGTATCTGATATTCTGTGACATATCCCTGTTAAGGCGGTGGCAATTGTTAGATGTCTCGAAAAACGTTAAGATAGATAGATCCCCAGAGCTTGATGGAATCTATCCCATAATACTGAGGGAGGCAAAAGAGGAAATTGCTGGGGCCTTGACAGAGATCTTTGTTTCCTCCTTAGGCATTTGTGAGGTCCCAAAAGATTGGAGAATAGTCAATGTTGATCCTTTGTTTAAGAAGGGCAACAGGGTTAATTGAGGCAATTACAGGCCAGTGCATCTTGTATCGGTGGGAGGAAACTTATTGGAGACAGCTCCTAGAGACAGGGCGTACGCACATTTGAAGAGGAACGGACACTGTGGTGGTGGTGGAGAAACAGTGGTTAACACTGCAGCCTTACAGCCCCAGTGATCTGGGTTTGATTCCACCTTGGGCAACCGTCTGTGTGGAGTCTGCACATTCTCCCAGTGTCTGGGTGCTCCGGTTTCCCCTCAGTCCAAAGGTGTGAAAGCTTGGTGGATTGGCTATGCGAAATTGCCCATAGTGTTCAGGCATGTGTAGATTAGGTGGATTAGAGGGATGGGTCTCGGTGGGATGTTCGGAGAGTCAGTGCGGACCTGTTGGGCCGAAGGGCCTATTTCCACATTATGGAGATATTATGATGATTCTACGACTAAGTGTGAGTGATGCATTTTAGGAGTTAAATGTAAGAAGAAAGCAAACTGTAAATGGCAGGACCTTTAGGAACATTAATATACAGAGGGATCTTGGTGCATGTTCACAGATCCGTGAAAGTGGTAACACAAGTGGATAAGGTGGTAAAGAAGGTAAATGGCATACTTGCCTTCAACTGTCGGGGCAGTGAGTATAAAAGGTGGCAATTCATGGTGATGCTATATAAAAACTTTAGTTTAACCACATTTGGATAAATAGTTGTAGTCACTACAAAACAGGAAAGATGTCAAAGCTTTGGAATGGGTGCAGAGGATGTTTATCAGGATATTGCCCACATTGGATCATACGAAGTTGGACAAACTTGGATTGTCATTACTACAGCATTGGAGGCTTAGGGACGAGGAGTGCACCTGACAGGGGTTTATAACATTAGGAGGGGCATGGATAGGGTGAACAGGCAGGCACAGTCTGTTTCCCAGGGTGAAAATGTCAAATACTACAGGGCATAGGGTTAAGGTCAGTGGGGGAAACATTATGGGAGATTTGCAAGGCAACTTTGTTTTACACAGAAGGTGATATTTGTCTGAAACACACTGCTTGGGGATGTAGTAGAAGCAGATATGATAGCAACAATAAGTGGCACTGAGATAGACATATGTAGGAGGCAGGGAATACAATGTCATGGATCATGAGCAAGCACATAGGATTAATTTAGAACAGCATCATGGTCAGCACAGAGGGCCAAAGGGCTTACTTCTGTGCTACACCATTACATGTTCCATGAAAACACCTATATCCCTCTGCAAGTCAGAGCTATGCTCTTTTTCACCATTTAGAAATAACATTCCTTTCATACTTTTCTCACCAAAATGGACATTTTACACATTTTACATTATTATGCTCTATTTGACACACGTTTGTCCACTCAGTTAACTTATCTTTTGTAACCTTGTATTTCTTTATAACTTCCTTCCCCGCTTATCTTTGTGTCATTAGCAATTTTGGACCTATACCTACACTCCTCCTTCTAAATCATTTAGATAAACTGTAATGAATTGAGGGCGCAGCACCGATCTTGGAACCTGAAAATGACCCACTTGTGCTTTGTGTCCTGTTGGCCAGCCAATCTTTTCTCATGCCAACGTGCACCATCCACACCATTATATTTTCTGTAATAATCTTTGACACAGCAATTTATCAAGTGCCTTCTGGAAATCAAGGACAAGACATCCACCACTTCCCCTTTATCTATACTAAATTTTAACCTCAAAGAATTCCAATAGATTCTCAGCATCTCCACAACGTGGAAACAGGCCATTTGGCCGATCAAGACTACTCTGACCTTCTGAATAGCATCCCATCCAGACTCATTCCCCCCGCCCCTGTGCCAACCCTATCCCAGCAAACCACATTTCCCATGGCTAATTCACCTAGCCTGTACCTCCCTCGACACTAGACAATTTAACATGGCCAATCCACCTAAGGTGCACATCTCTGGACTGTTGGAAGAAACCAGTTGGTCAAACAGGATTTTCATTGAAGTTCCCAAACGCCCTTTTATAAATTCTTAATAGTTTCTGCAGTTTTCAGCTTTAATTCCCTTCCCTTTTGAATAGAGGAATTAGAAGCACTGTCTTCCAATCTAAAGGGACCACTAAATCAATGAACTTTTGGAAAATTAAATCGCCTCTCTAATGATTGTGGTTTGCCTGAATTTCTCCCTTCCATTTCCTGATTTTTTTTTCATTGCTATTGGAATGTTGCTCATATTCTGTCGTGAAGACTGATATAAAAGACCTGTTCAAAGTACTTGTCACTCACTTTCTATAAGATCAACACATTTTGTTAGCTATTCTTTTTAAAACATTTACAGCAAATCTTACTATCAAATTTTAAATTCCTAGCTCGCTTTCTCTCCACTCCAAACTTTTCCTTCCATTCTTTTTGTTGCAATTCCTTGCTGTTTTTGACATTGTCCAACCATTTTACCTGCCAGCTGCCCTTCAACAACTATATATTTTTTCCCTTTAAGTGTGATACTATTTCTAATTAAGCAAAGATAATGGGTCCATCCCTTGGAATTTTTCTTACTCGTTGGCATATGTTGTATATTCTGAGATATCATCTTAGCTGTCTGCCACTATCTCAAATTAAGGCATCCTTTAGCCAGTTGTGTTTTCATAGGCTCATAATCGCCCTTATTTACATTTAAAACAGTCTTGAACCCACTCCCCTCTCCTTCAACTAGGTTAGTTCCTGCTACCTGGAGGCACCTTCATTTAGAAATCATTAATTAATCCAACTGCAATGTACATTATCAGGTGGCATACATCCTGTCCACCTTCTCTCCCACTTATCAGCTCCTCCCACCTCACTGACCAATCCCCACCTCTGCCTATCTGCAATCACCTATCACCATCCCACCTACCTTCCCCAGCCTTACCTCTCCTCTCTCTATTTCAAAGCTCCCTTCCCCCTCCCCCATTTCTGAAGAAATGTCCCAACCTGAAACGTCAACTTTCCTGCTCCTCCTCTGCTGCTGCCTGGCCTGCTGTGACCCTCCAGCCCCATACTGTGTTATCTCGGACTTCAGCATTGGCAGATCTTACCATCTCTGAGCGAGTACATCCTGTTCTCTGGTCAGTTCCAGAATGATTCCTTTTAAGAAACTACTCTGGAAATTTTCTATAAATATCTCCACTTAGGCCACATTCTTCCATCCGATTTTTTTCAGTAAATATATGGATTCAAATCTTTAAGACAATAAGAGATAGAAACACAAGTAGGTTGTCTTACCCACCAAGCCTGCTCCACCATTCAATAGGATCATGGCTGATCTAACACTCCTCATGCACATTTTGCTGTAACACTTGATTCTGGGGAAATTCGCTAAGGCTATTCGGGTGGGTTTAAACTAATTCAGCAGGGGGAAGGGAACCAAAATTGTAGTTCAAGTATAGAAAAGGTTGAGAGGAGGGAGGTCCGAAATAAAGTTTCAGGGACGCAAGATGGCACCGACAAGCAAGAAGTTGGTTTGAAGCGCGTCTACTTCAATGCCAGGAGCGTCCGGAATAAGGTGGGTGAACTTGCAGCATGGGTTGGTACCTGGGACTTCGATGTTGCGGCCATTTCGGACACATGGCTAGAGCGGGGACAGGAATGGTTGTTGCAGGTTCCGGGATTTAGATGTTTCAGTAAGAGCAGAGAAGATGGTAAAAGAGGGGGAGGTGTGGCATTGTTGGTCAAGGACCGTATTCCAGTTGTAGAAAGGATGTTTGGGGACTCGTCAACTGAGGTAGTATGGGCTGAGGTTAGCAACAGGAAAGGAGAGTTTTCTATCAGCCTCCGAATAGTCCCAGATACGTAGAGGAAAGGATAGCAAAGATGATTCTTGAAAAGAGTGAGCGAGACAGGGTAGTTGTCATGGGGGGCTTCAACTTTCCAAATATTGACTGGGAACACGATAGTTCGAGTACTATAGATGGGTCAGTTTTTGTCCAGTGTGTGCAGGACGGCTTCCTAACACAGTACGTAGACAGGCCAACAAGGGGCGAAGCCACATTAGATTTGGTACTGGGTAATGAGCCTGGCCAGGTGTTAGATTTGGAAGTAGGTGAGCACTTTGGTGATAGCGATCACAATTCTGTTATGTTTACTTTAGTGATGGAAAGGGATAGGTGTATACCACTGGGCAAGAGTTATAGCTGGGGGAAAAGGCAATTACGATGAGATTAGGCAAGATTTAGGGAGCATAGGATGGGGAAGGAAACTGCAGGGGACGGGCACATTAGAACTGTGGAGCTTATTCAACGAAAAGCTCCTTTGTGTCCTAGATAGGTATGTACCTGTCAGGCAGGGAGGAAGCTGTAGGGCGCGGGAGCCGTGGTTTACGAAGGAAGTGGAATCTCTGGTCAAGAGGAAGGCGGTGGCTTACGTTAGGATGAAATGTGAAGGCTCAGTTAGGGCATTTGAGGGTTACAAGGTAGCCAGGAAAGACCTAAAGAGAGAGCTCAGAAGAGCCAGGAGGAGTCATGAGAAGTTGTTGGTGGATAGGATCAGGGTAAACCCTAAGGCTTTCTATAGTTATATAAGAAATTAAAGAATGACGAGTGTAAGATTAGGGCCAATCAAGGATAGTAGTGGTAAGCTGTGTGTGGAGTCAGGGGAGACAGGGGAAGCACTAAATGAATATTTTTCAACAGTATTCACTCCAGAAAACGACAATGTTGTTGAGGAGAATACTGAGATACAGGCTACTAAACTAGGTGGGACCGAGCTTCACAAGGAAGAGGTATTAGAAATCCTACAGAGTGTGAAGATAGACAAGTCCCTTGGGCTGGATGGGATTTATCCTAGGATCCTCTGGGAAGCCAGGGAGGAGATTGCCGAGCCTTTGGCATTGATCTTTAACTCGTCATTGTCTACAGGAATAGTGCCAGATGACTGGAGGATAGCAAATGTGGTTCCCCTGTTCAAGAAGGGGAGTAGAGACAACCCTGGTAATTATAGACCAGTGAGCCTTACCTCAGTTGTTAGTCAAGTGTTGGAAAAGGTTAAGGGATAGGATTTATAATCATCTAGAAAAGAATAATTTGATTAGGGATAGTCAGCACGGTTTTGTGAAGGGAAGGTCATGCCTCACAAACCTTAGAGTTCTTTGAGAAGGTGACCAAACAGGTAGATGAGAGTAAACCGGTTGATGTGGTGTATATGGATTTCAGCAAGGCGTTCCATAAGGTTCCCCACAATAGGCTATTGTACAAAATGCGGAGGAATGGGATTGTGGGAGATATAGCAATTTGGGTCAAAAATTGGCTTGCTGAAAGAAGACAGAGGGTCGTAGTTGATGGGAAATGTTCATCCTGGAGACCAGTTACTAGTGGTGTACCGCAAGGGTCGGCGTTGGGTCCACTGCTATTTGTCGTTTTTATAAACAACCTGGATGAGGGCGTAGAAGGATGGGTAAGTAAATTTGCAGACGACACTAAGGTCGGTGGAGTTGTGGTTAGTGACGAAGGATGCTGTAGGTTACAGAGAGACGTAGGTAAGCTGCAGAGCTGGGCTGAGAGGTGGCAAATGGAGTTTAATGCAGACAAGTGTGAGGTGATGCACTTTGCTAGGAGTAACCAGAAGGCAAAGTACTGGGCTAATGTTAAGATTCTTGGTAGTGTAGATGAGCAGAGAGATCTCGGTGTCCATGTACACAGATCCTTGAAAGTTGCCACCCACGTTGACAGGGCTGTTAAGAAGGCATACAGTGTTTTAGCTTTTGTTAATAGAGGGATCGAGTTCCGGAACCAAGAGGTTATGCTGCAGCTGTACAAAACTCTGGTGCGCCGCACTTGGAGTATTGCGTGCAGTTCTGGTCAGCGCATTAGAAGGAGGATGTGGAAGCTTTGAAAAAGGGTGCAGAGGAGATTTACGAGGATGTTGCCTGGTATGGAGGGAAGGGCTTACGAGGAAAGGCTGAGGGATTTGAAGCTGTTTTCATTAGAGAGAAGGTTGAGAGGTGACTTAATTGACACATAAAATAATCAGAGGGTTAGATTAGGTGGATAGGGAGAGCCTTTTTCCTAGGATGGTGACGGCGAGCACTAGGGGGCATAGCTTTAAATTGAGGGGTGAAAGATATAGGACAGATGTCAGAGGTACTTTCTTTACTCAGAGTAGTAAGAGAATGGAACACTTTGCCTGTAACGGCAGTAGATTCGCCAACCTTAAGTACATTTAAGTCATCATTGGATAAGCATATGGACATACATGGAATAGTGTAGGTTAGATGGGCTTGAGATTGTGCCGACCTGTCATACCAACACCGAGGGCCGGAGGGCCTGTACTGTGCTGTAATGTTCTATGTTCTTTGATTGATCAAGAATCTCTGTCAGCTTTAAACAGATACAAGAATTCTGTCCCCACAGCTCTCTGTGGCAAGGGACTCTCAATCATCTGACAGAAGAAATCCCTCTGGATGTCAGTCTTAATTGATGCCCCTTTAATCTGAGACTATGCCTAGACTCTCCCAGGAGGAGAAACATCCTCCCAGCATTTACCCTGTCAAGGCTTTTAAGAATCCTCTATGTTTATATGAAATCACTTCTCATTCTTCTAAAATCCATTGAGTTGAGGCCCAACCTGTTTAGCTTTTGCTTATAAGACAAACCCTCCAGACCAGGGATCATCCTAGTGAACTTTATCTGAACTGCCTCCAATGAAACAATATCCTTCATTAAATAAGTTCAAACAGCACGCAGTATTCCAGATGTGGTCTCACCAGCACTGTGTACATTCACAGTAAGAATCCCCTACTCATACTCAATCCTTTTGAATTAAGGGCCAACATCCCTGCCACTTGTGTGTTAGCTTTCTGTGTCTGCTGCATAAATAACACCAAGTCCCTTTGTGTTGCAGCTTTCTTCAGATTTTCTCCAAACAAGTAATACTGTTCTTTTGTTCTCCCTTTAAAATGAACAACTTTACATTTTCCCATATTGTGCTTAAAATCTCCTATGATAACCACAATGCCTTTCTGACAGCCTTATGTCTTCTTTAATGCCCCACGCCATGGGACAATTGTTGTGTGCATGCATGTGTGTGTTTTTTGGGGGAGTGGGGCAGAGAGAAAGTACACTACTCCCACAATTGACTTCTTGCCTTTATCATGTCTGATTTCTACCCAAACTGTTTCTATATCTTGGATTTCCAAACTTAAGTCATCATTATTTACTGGGCTAATACCATTAACTAAGAACCACACCTCCACCTTTTCCTCGAGATAACAAGGTGTGGAGCTGGATATATACAGCAGGCCAGGCATCAGAGGATCAGGAAAGTGGACATTTCAGGTCCGGACCCTTTTTCAGAAACTTCGGGTCCAGACCCAAAACATCAGCTTTCCTGCTCCTCTGATGCTGCCTGGCCTGCTGTGTTCATCCACTTCCACACTGTGTTGTCTCAGACTCCAGCATTGGCAGTTCCTACCATCTCCACCTTTTCCTACTTGCCCAAGTTTCCAAAATAACTGTACCCTTCAAGATTTAACTTGTCAATCCATGTCACCCTGCAGCCATGTCTCTAATTGGTAACAGAACATACTAAAACATTTCTATGTGCATACCCAGTTTAACTTTTTGGTTTCCAATGCTCCATGTATTTAGATATAGAGCCCTTAGCTTTATAGTTACACTCGCTTTGTGAATTCTAGTCTTATCTGTTCGTTCACTCAGATTCAGACTATCACTTCCTGTATTGGGCTATTTACCATTTTCCATATTAGGATATTTCATTTTTGGCATGATTTAATTTTTTTCATTTATTACATTTTGCCAAATCTGATCCACTACCTCCATTATTTACTTTGCAAACACGTTGGGTAAAAGCAATAAATTACAGCAACTATTTGGAATAAACAACTAGCTTTCTTTAGTTTTGCATGTTTTTACTAGGGGGGAGAAGAGAAGAGACAAAGTGAAAGAGAAAGAAAGAGAGAGGGAGGGAGGAAGGTTAGGGGTTGGGGTGGTGTTGGTGGGCACTATCACCCCATCTGGGGGTCCAAATGCTTCACCCCGAATAGTTCACACCCACAAGCAGTTCAGATACCCAGTAACCAAAAACAGCTTGTCATTAAGTTGATGACATTTGGCATCAACCGGTCACAATTCTACAAACCATCAGTAACCTGTTGCCAGCCACACCTCCCTGGGCATACACACCACAGTGCTGAGCCATCTCCTTTTGCGCCTTCCCTGAGTTTGCAAAGCAACAGTATAAACTCGTCCCACAAGTTTCATTAATAGAGATAACAAGGTGTAAAGCTGGATGAACACAGCAGGCCAAGCAATACCAGAGGAACAGGAAGGCTGACATTTCGGGCTGAGACCCTTCTTCAGAAATGGGAACAAGTTTCAGTAACTTGCTTTGTAAAATTACGGTAATTGTTGTCAAACATCCTTTTTCCAATTCAGTCTACTATCAAAACTAAATATAATTAAAAATAAAAATGTGCTCTTTACAGGCTTCCACCTTATCCAAAAATGTATTTCATCACAAAATGTGGTACACAAACAGCAGTACAGTTAATATCAAGTCTAATACAACTCTTCCTCAGAACTGCTCTGAAGTTCTGTTCTGTTTCTCTCGCTCCACAGATGCTGGCAAACTTGCAGAGATTCTCCAAATCTTTCTGCCTTTATTTCAGATTTCCAGCATCCACAGTATTTTGATTTACTAGCCTTCCTAACTACCTGGTATGGACCAGTGAATTTCACTTTGAGGTTCAGTTTTCAAAGGAAACAGTACAAATACTTGATCTCCTGCGAATACATTAAGGTTGTTGAATATTTATTAGTTCATTCTTCCACTTTCAAAATCTTCAAATTCTCTTTTGTTGCCTCACATGCTTCTGTGTGTCCAGTTTTCTGGAAAGACACTAAGTCCAACACTGAGGATACATCCTTTGGATGCAAGATCATTTACTGAATCAAAGTATTTCTAATCTCATGACCGTAAATCAATTCAAAGACACCAACAGTATGTTCATTTGGGAAACCTGAGATGGCAAACAACAGGAAATCTACTCCTTTGTCCAAATCTATTGTGGTACACCTTAATCATGGTTTTGAGAATCTGACGATAACTCTCCACAGCTCCCTGTGTTTATCGATGACATGCAGTTGACTTGAACTGTTTTACATCCAAACTGCTGATGACGGTCTGGAGAACTTTAGAGAAAGGTAGAACCCTGGTCAGACACTCTCAATTGATAGCCCACAACATGTGTAAAACTGAGTTAACTTTTCCATTACTACCTTAGCTGTCATAGTGCTAAAAGGAGTGGCTTCTGCAAATCAGGTTTATCATGGCCGCGGTCATAAGGATATGATGTCTTTTTTTTGGTTTTTAGTATGGATCCTGAACAATCTATCATCACTCAATGAAACGGTTATTGAAATGGTAGTGCTGGAATCAAGAATGCTGGTTTCATCACAGGTTGAGGGTTTTCAACTACATTACACATTCTGTCGAACTACACTACATCTGCATGACATTTACCGTGTTTAAATCAATGCTTTCATATTTTGTACTTATTCTGTATTCCTTTATGGCCTGCCATCAGAATTTCACATGCTTCTCGCAACATCACCTTACGACACATGGGCAGCAAAGATGAACAACCATCCATTCTTCATCCACATATCTAAGAGTACGTCTCCATTCATTAAAAATCTGTATTTAATATAATAACACTCAAACCCCTTCAGACTCAACTTCAGTGTGAGCTATCTGTGCTCTCCAATTTAACTCTAGATCTGCTTTCTGATGTTCAATTAACAAAGACAAACTCAACACTTCAAGTAGAATTTCTCCTACCCTAACATCTGCTTGCAGTATTACTGTAACCCTAGACATCGTTTAGCAAATTCTTTACCGACTACACATTATAGAAAAAGGGAAGCACGGTGGCTCAGTGGTTAGCACTGCAGCCTCTCTGTGCCAGGGACCCGGGTTCGATTCCAGCCTCGGGTGACTGTCTGTGTGGAGTTTGCACATTCTCCCTGTGTCTGCGTGGGTTTCCTCCCACAGTCCAAAGATGTGCAGGCTAGGTGGATCGGCCACGCTAAATTGCCCGTAGTGTTCAGGGATGTGTGGGTTATCGGGGGATGGGTCTGGGTAGGATGCTTCAAGGGGCGGTGTGGACTTGTTGGGCCGAAGGGCCTGTTTCCACACTAGGGAGTCTAATCTAAAAAAAAAATGCAGAACCTATTTATTTTCCCAACTGTTCAGTCCCTTTAGTCTCAACTAGAGTTTCCACGATTATAGGTGAAGCTTAACTTTCATTTCTGCTAAATCATTCCCCTGGAGCAAATCAACTGTATCCACAGATAGTTTCTTACCAGCCTGATGACCACTTGTCCAGATAATAAGTCACACTCCAATTGGTCTTTGTATAATGGAACTGGGATATACTTTCCACATATCCCACTTACAAAACTGTGGCTTTCATTGAATGGTAGAAGAAAAAGCTAAATCCTTTTCCAAATGAGTTCAAGTAGCCCTTGTATCTCTTTACATTGTTATGGGAATGGACACCTCATGTGAAGAAGGGGTTATCTTCCCTTTAGATAAAACCACTTCATGTCTCCCATCTTTCGTATGTACTTCTACTGCACTCGCTATAGCATTAACCATCTGTCTCATAGTAGTAGTTAAGGCTACAACTTTATCCAAGGCATTTACCGTCACAGTTTCTTTTATGAATTCATTCTTATGAGTTCCATTGAGTTTCTTTGCAACTGAACAAATGTATCTGGCTCTGTTACAATGAAAACATTTTGGCTTTTAATTTTCACTGTTTTTGCTATATTTTTCTTTATTTAAATAATAGTCTGCTTTTGGATTCTTTCCACTTCACACTTGCCTACGTTAAACTTTGACTTCTCACTCAACCTACCCAAACCCGATTGTAGATTCTTCATGGCCTCATCACAGCATGTGCTTGCACCAATTCTTGTATCGGCAGAAAAGTTGAATGCTTTATACACTGCTCCTCCATCAAGTCAATATAGATTGTAAATAATCGCAGCCTAAGGGCTCCTGTGGCACCCTTCTAGTTACAACATTAATGCCAACTCTGTCATTTGTGTTAAGCAATCTATACTATGGACTATTCCAATATTGAAGTCCAATAAGCTTTTGTGACACTTTGTATACCTTTCCAAAATTTAAACACAGTACATCTACTAGTTACCTTTTATTAATACTAGTTGTTATATGTCCGAAGAACTCTAGCAAATCTATCAAACATGATTTTCCTTTAACAAAATCAGAGTCGGCTTGATTGTTTTTTCTTCCTAAATGCCCTCCATTTCATCCTTCTAAAATGGACTCTAGTGTTTTCCCAAAGACACATGTTTGGCTAACTGGCCTATAGTTTCCTACTTATTGTCACCCTTTCTTTTTGAACAGGGACAAATAAGCATTTTTCAATCCACTGAGCCTTCCTGGAATTGACCAAGTCCTGGAATATTTCAAACAACGCTTCCAACTATCTATTTTCCATCATATTTTCCTTTAATACCCTTGGACATGGGTCATCTGGTCCTGGTGGCCTGTCTACCTCTGTCCCATTAGTTTGTCAATTAAGTTGTCCACCGTGATACAGACTATGACAAGATCTTTCTGCCTATTACCATCTTGGTTATCTGCTATTTTTGGGATGACTGTGTCTTCTCCATTGAAGCATGATGTAAAAATATTGGTTTAAATCTCTTGTCAATTCCTCAGTTGCATCTTCAAGGGTCCCAGATGTAATTTAGCTTTTTTTTAAATTTTATATACCTATAGAAGCTTTCGTTATTCGATTTTAAATTTCTTGCCAATTTATTTTCAGTAGCAGTTTTGTCCCACTTCATTAGCTTTTTAGTCATCCACTGACAACTCACAAAGGACTCCCAATCCTCTGGCCCACCATGACTTTTAATTGCTTTACATGACTTTATTTTTAATTATATACTCTCCTCAACCAACTTGGTTAGCCACAGATGGCCCATTCTTCTCAACAAGACATTTTTTGGGACTGGAATAAATTTTATGTGGAGAAGTATGAACTTTACTTTCTGTTTCTGCTAATCCACTGACTTTCCCCTTGGTCCATGTTCCCAGCCCACTTTAGACATTTTCTTTATTCCCCTGTAATTGCCTGTACTCAAGTTGGCCAGTACTTTGAGACCCGAGTTGCTCGCCCCCAAAAGGAATTTGCATCCTACTATGTTTTGATCACCACTCCCAAAGGATCCCTAACTATGAGATTACTATTGCAATATCTTTTCTTCCCCCATTTGAATGGTGCTTTGGGCAACAGCAATGTGATCAGTTTTCTCATTCTCCTGCAGTCGGTACCCTTTCCCACACTGGGAGCAAGCATCTTGTACCTATTGAATAAGGACACTGGTGGAGGCTACTTCAAAGTCAGGATCCCCATACCTTCCTCACTCACAATCACACCCTTTGTCTGACCATGGACCAAAATTAACGTAATTAACCCAAGCGATGTGAATGCCTCTTGAAAGTGCACCCAAGCACCTTCCTCCCTCCCTAATATGTCACAATGTCCACAGCTCTGACTCCAGCTAATCAACTCTGAATCAAAGATTATATTCATGCCCCCATTCTTTAGTCTTCCTTCACTTTGCACTGGCAATTCTAATTCTAGCTTCCTCATTTCATTCCCCTTTGTCTTTTACTGCTCTTTGAAATTTCAAGTTGAGCATTTTCATCATTTCTTTGTGCTCAAGTCTCTTTAACTGTGACTTACTATTGCCCTATTCTGATGCATCAAACCTGAAATACTTCATCTCACTTCTATTTTAACCAAACCCAGGTGCTGTGCTAGTACAACAAACTTTGTTTTAACTGGCACCTTATGAACTGACACTCTTGGTAAACCAGCAAAAATTACATAACTGAAATATCTCAAAGTTTACTGAATTATTTTGTCCAATTGTTATAGTTGTTACAATTTATTTACCTCAAATGTAAATATACATGTTCAATCAAATGGCCACACAAATATTAATAGCTGATTCAATTTCAAGTCAATTCTTCTCAAATGCCATGGTGTCTGAGTAATTGGTTAAGGGCGCAAGTGAGATGGCTCCCTGCCATTAAGTTTTATTTAAGGCAAAGTTGTATTATTATTTACAGCATAAATCACTTGAATAAAGTATAACAGTGATGTGTATACCCTGCATTACATTCCTATTAGTGTTGATTACGTGGACCTCTTATCTGGAATATTTGATCAACTGGCATACTCCAGGTTCCATAAGTGTCTGTTAACAATAAGTTCATTGTATTTTAATGTTATCTGCATTCCTAGCTCTGACATACATGTTGCCTCCAGTTTATCTGCCAACAGAATCAACCCAGGTTTTTAAAAGTTCGCTTAAGACTATCAGGTTCAATTGTGTCCCTCCAGGAAACCCTCTGATTCCTCAAGGTATGTGTTGACAGTTCATCGTTGTTTACATTTCGTTAGGGTTTGTATATTGTAATAAATAGTTTCAGTGTAGAACCCCGTTCTATGTTACTGTTAATCTGAGTTTATCAAACAAGAAACTTCACAGAATTCCAAATTTTGTGATGACTCTGGGGATAGTGGGGCCTAATTTCAAGCGTGCAACATCAATGAGGTATGAGAGTCTTCTGGCTCTTGAATTTGATGGATGCAATTTGAAACAACGAGGATTTGGGTGCAGTTTTGTAAGTTGTAATGATGAAGAAAACACCAGGTTCTGTACTACTTACAATACCCTCTTCTAAAACTCTCCCCCAACACACACATATGAACAGATTAAAAAGAAGTTGATGCTGTGTATGGAGAGAGAAAAAAAATGTAGAAAAATATTTCAATCGCAACCGTTGTCAAGATTCAACTGGGTGTTCCTTTTGTTCCCCAAGTCCTTCAGTTGTCTGACTTTTTCTTTCATAAACTTTCACTTCTTCACAGAAGGCATAGCAACTGGCTCAGTTATGAAGTTTCTGACTCATTGGACAGAGTCCAGGAAAGAAAGTTGAGAATGTGAGGGCGATCACGAAGGCGAGCGAGAAGCATCCCCTCTCTTCCCATAAGTGTGAAGGCTTCATCCCGTATCAGAGTCAAAAGCTGTTGAGCTGCCCACAAATCAAAGTTGTGAAATTGCTCTTTAGTCTCTACAACTGGTCACAATTCCACAATCAGCAACCTATTCAATCTCAATCAGCATATGAGTACCCCAGTGGCACACTGTCTCTTACATTATCCCCCTGAAGCAACAGAGTGAACGCAAGCCACAATGGGTTTCAGTAACTCACCTTTTAAAAGTAAAGCAATTCTTTTATCGGTTTTTTGAAAAAAGTCCTTTCTGATTCAGTCTACAATTCAACATGGAGTCTTTACCACTCTCTCTACCTCTCTAGTTGTACAGTTGGTAAAGACATCAGAGATAGTAGGAACTGCAGATGCTGGAGAATCTGAGATAACAAGGTGCGGAACTGGACGAACACAGCAGGCCAACCAGCATCGGGCCTTGACCCTCCTTCAGAAAAAACATCAACTTGGTTCATCTGAGAACGTCCCAGTAGTCAAATCTCACTTTTGCCAATACTGGGAAGTGTCGACAAAACAAAACCCACTTCTCCCAGCCCTGATCTGACGTCCCAAACCCTGACACAGGACAGGAAATGCAACCAGCAGCATTCATAGACTTTACAGAGAAAGACTTAAATCCCCCAACTATTGTATCCTCTATTACCACTATATTTCTTCTTATTCCCTCATCAGGTAGCTTCTGTGAGCCTGCAGTCATGTTCAGTTAGTCATTCATCCTACAGCACTCCCGCTCATCCAAAGTAACCTCAAATCGATTGGATTATTGGAAAAACTGGTAGTTCCTGTACTCCTGGCCTGAGTCCCTTTATCTGCCTCATTCACAATCATATTCTCCTGTCCCTGAACACTGACCTAATCAGACAATCGTATTCTAAGCAGTGTAACACCAAAGTTGGTGCTGTAGTTGGCAGCCAAGAAGGTTACCTCAGAGCACATTGATGTGCAGGAGTGGCAGATTGAGTTTAATTTTGGTAAATGTGAAATGCTATATTTTGGGAAGGCAAATCAGCTAAGGACTTATACACTTAATAGTAAGGTCCTGGGGAGTGTTGCTGAACAGAGACCTTGGATTGCAGGTAGAGTTCTCCAAAGGTGGAGTCACAGGTAGATAAGATAGTGAAGACGACATCTGGTATGCTTGTCTTTATTGGTCAGTGTACTGAACATAAGAGTTGGGAGACCATGTGGCAGCTATACAGGACATTGGTTGGGCCACTTTTGGAATACTGTATTCCATTCTGGTCTCCTTGCTTAGGGAAGGATGTTGTGAAACTTGAAAGGGTTCAGAAAAAAAATGGTGCCAGGGTTGGTGGGTTTGAGCTACAGGGAGGGGCTGAATAGGCTGGGGCTATTTTCCCTTGAGCATTGGAGGCTGAAGGGTGAGCCTCTAGAGGTTTATAAGATCATGAGGGTCATGGATAAGGTGAATAGACAAGGTCTTTTCTCCAGAGTGGGAGAGTCCAAAACTAGGACGGCATAGGTTTAAGAAGAGAGGCGAAAGGTTTAAAAGGGGCCTAAAGAGCAACTTTTTCACAGAGGGTAGTGTGTGCATGAAATGAGCTGCCAGAGGAAATTGTGAAGGCAATTACAGCATATAAAAAGCATCTGGACAGGTATATGAATAGGAAGAGTTTAGAGGGATACGGGCCAAATGCTGGCAAATGGGACCAGATTTATTTAGGATATCTGGTCAGCATAGACAAGTTGGGCCACAGGGTCTGTTTCCAAGCTGTACATCTCTATGACTGCCTCCTAGTACAAAAATCCAGGCACCCCTCACTGATGTACTGCAATTTCTGCAGCTCAAACTCAAACAAATCAACGTTTGTGTAGACAATGTTTACTCAAATTGGCATTCTGGAACTCCCACATGCTCCAACTGTGGCCCATTATATATCCTGCCATACTTAATGTGCTTTATGGAATCACATTATACTTAACTTCACGTTCAGTTATGCTTTTATTTATTGTAATAACCTTATCACCAATTGTGCTACTTTGGGCCTTAGGAATAGAATAATCACTTACCAAATATTTACCAATTAAACCAGTTTCTTGTCCTGTGAAATAGCAAGAACCAATTGCTTGAAGCTGAAAATGGTTAGGCAAAACCAAAAGCAATAAGCCACTTGTTTCCTTTCCTTTGTTTAAACTCCAGCACTCTATACTAATTTGCACCCAAATTCTAAATCTCAGTTGATTAGTTTTGTACATGCCTCATACAATAGGCTCAAGTAATTTAATGGGTATCCATTTTCAGCTATTTCTTATTTAAGCCTTTCTTTTGCTGGAACCCTTGAAAAACTGTGCTTAGGGCTTACAACAGAAATTTAACTGCAGAATTCAGTTAGTGTCAATGGCAAACTAAAACACATTTATACAAAATAAAAATTAGACTTTCTTATCCAACAACTGTACATGCACAGTACTACCACTGAGTGCCAACTGCACAGATACATCAGAATGCCACCACCTGCAAGGTCCTCAAGTTATACAGATCCTGACTTAGAACTATATTAATGTTTGTTCAATGTCATTGGGTCAAAATCCTGGAACCCCGTTCCTAATAGTGCATGCAACTACAGCATCCGGAGTGCAGTGGCTCAAGAGAAATGACAGTAACACCCATGGAGGATTGAACAAAATTCAAGAATAGAATGGGGCAGTCAGCTCTATAACTATGCATTGTCAATTTATCAGGTTACAAACTCACCTTAAGGTTCTTAATGTGTGTCGCAGTCTCTATAATGCATTTCTCTGGAGATGTGTCCAATAAATATTCAATGACAGCATCTTTGTTGTACAGTCTAAGAATTAAGAAGTGATCAGTTAGATAGAGCATCAACCCCAAATGCTGAGTATTAGATAAAAAAACTGCAGGCAGAATTAAAATGAATTGCACTTTGAAAAGAAATGCAAATTAATTTGAAACTATTGAAATCAAAGAATCATACAACAATTGAAGCTGTCCAATTTACTTGGTATCCCATTTCAGCAGAATTACAGACATCTAGCTGCAAAGGATCATGGTCCTTCATACAGGATGACCTGTTTAGACTGCAAATTTAGACAATGGTTTACAAATCAATTCTTGGATAGATTTGTAGAATGCCAGAAAAAACAAAAAGGCCTCAAAAATATCCAAAGATGACTGAACCTTTCTCCAGAAGTATATTAAGTACAAAAACCTCCCTAATCAGGCTTCATCCAATAGGGTCGCCTCTGGTCCAGTCACAATGGGTAGCTTCCAAACCTACCCCAACAAAAGCATACCAGATTGCAGATTCTCCTAAACAGATAACAGACAACATGTGGAAATAGCAAGAACTGCAGATGGTGGAGTCAGAGTTGATACAGTGTAGAGCTGGAGGAGCACAGCAGATCAGGCAGCAGAGGAGCAGAAGAGTCAATGTTTTGGACCTAGGCCTTTCATCAAGACATTTTTTTTGTGGGGGGGAAAGAGGAGCTGGGAAATAACTAGAGGAAAGAGGGATGGAGCTGGGGGGAGGGAGGTGGGATGGTGATAGGTGGACGCAGGTAGGGGTAGTGGGGACTGGTCAGTGGGATGGATAGGACCGAAAAGTGGGGAAGGAGATGGACAGGTTGCGTCAGGTCAAGGAGGCAGGGATCAGAGGGAGGGTTGGTCATGGGATGAGGCTGGGGATGGGGAGATTTTGAAACTGGTGAAATCCACGTTTAGGCATCAGGCTGCAGGCTCCAAAGGCGGAATGAAATGTTCTTCCTCCAGTTTGCATGTGGCATCATTGTGGCACTAGAAGAGGCCCACGACAGACATGTCACCCAGGGAGCAGGAGGTGGAGTTAAAATGGCTAGCGACCCGAGGGTGTTGTTGATTACAACATACAGAGCGCAGATGCTCTGCAAATCTGTCACCAAGTCCACACTTGGTCTCACCAATGTAGAGGAGGCCACATTGGGAGCAACAGATACAGTAGACCAGGCTGGACGACATACTGGAGATCCCCTGCCAGATATGGAAAGTTTGTGTGGGGCCCCGGACGGGAGTGAGGGGAGGTTTCACCATTGGGTTGCAGCGGGAGAGAGATCCACTGAGGTCCTTCTGGAGGGAGGACAACTTCAAGGTTGACATCTTTGGAGAGGTTTCACAGTGGGGTAATAAGTCACTCAGATGTCCCCACAAGCTTATCTTCCCGAAAACCTCTTTGGATTTCACACACACCTGCGTTTCTATATTTTAAAATTCATCAGGATTAGCAAGGGTAGGCTCTGGTTTTCATTTGAGATCATATGAATGGATCAATGAACTGTGAGCAGTACTCCATTCTTCACACCATTGCCGGAGCCACAGTGACCGTTCAGTCCAACTCGTCCATATTAACCAGGTATCCTAAATTAATCTAGTCCCATTTGCCAGCATATGGCCCATATCCCTCTAAACCTTCCATATTCATGTATCCATATAGATGCCTTTTAATCATTGTAATTATAGCAGCCTCCACCATTCCCTCTGGCTGCTCACTTCATCCCTTTTAAATCTTTCCCCTCTCACCTTAAATCTATGCATTGGATTCCCCTACCCTACGGAAAGGCCTCAGCTGTTCATTCTATTCATGCCGCTCATGATTATACAAACCCCTATGAAAAGGTCAATCCTGCCCATCACCACCCTCCGCCACGCCCCCCCCCCACCCCGCCCCAAGCCTCCGATGCTCCAGGGGAAAAAAAGCCCCAGCTGATTCAGCCTCTCCCTATAGCGCAAACATTTCAAACATGGCAACATCATTGTAAATCTTTTCTGAATGCTTTCAAGTTTCAAAACATCTTCCCAATTGCTGCGAGACCAGAATTAAATGTAGTATTCCAAAAGTGGCCTAACCAATGTCCTGTACAGCTGCAACATGATCTCCCAACTCCTATACTCAATGCACTGACCAATAAAGGCAAGCATATGAAATACCTTCTTCACTATCCTACCCACCTGCAACTCCACTTCCAAGGAACTACGAACCTGCACTCCAAGGTCACTGTTTGGTAACATACTGCAGACCCTTATCATTAAGGAGTACATATCTTGCCCTGATTTGCCTTTCCAAAATGCAGCACTTCACAATTATCTAAATTAAACTCCACCTGCCACTCTTTGGCTCGTCGGTCCATCTGATCAAGGTCCCATCGTACTCAGATAACCTTCTTGGCCGCCCACTACCCCATCCAATTTCGCTGTCATCTGCAAACTTACTAACCATACCTCCTACATTCACATCCAAATCATTTATACAAGTGACAAAAAGTAGTGGACCTAGCACCGATCCTTGTGCCATACTGCTGTTCACAGTCCTCCAGTCCGAAAAGCAACCATCCATTCTTTTAAATGAAAAGGTGTAAATAAAAACAAACCAAGACCACACCTGCCCACCCACATCAGACACTCCTGGGACAGAGATGCAGCCGCCAACCACAGGGCAAAGCCCACACTGCTCTTTCTGAAGCAGAAACAACAGCTACCTTGACTTTGTTAAGCAAAAATAAAGACACATACTCTGGGGGAAAAACAAAAACAAATAAGCAAAAAAAAGCAAAAGGGCTCTCTCTTGACTGTCCTCACACACCTCTTTTGGGCAGGAACCACAAGGGGCCAAAATAAGTGTAAAATCAAGCAAAATCAAAGAAAACAAATAACTAAACAAACAAATAACCAACTACCTAAATAAACCACCTCTCCTCCATCCCCACTGGACACTCCTGGGACAGGGGCAACAATGGTTTAAAATCCAGAGGAAGTTCCCCTACTCATTTCAATGGAAGATATAATAGTCATCACCCCCATTCCCATCAACTGCACCTGGAACAGGTAAGTATGAGGCTAAAATAGAAGTCTTCTCGGCTCCTCCAAGGGGTCCAAAATCAGAACAAAGGGAAAATAAGCTAGCCCTCTTCCTGGACCAAAGTGAAAACAAACCCAAACTCAAAAAGGCAAAACGGAAACTTATGCTGACAATGCATTCCAGCCCCCATAGCACCCAGCAGTTTCAGAAAGCCACAACCTTGCCAGTGAGTACCACGTGCGCCCTCTCAAGGGGCAGACAAGTATGGACATAACCACAAAAGAGGGGCAAACAGTCAGAAACAATGAGCCCCTCTTTGATCTGTTGCCTGGACCTGTTAATGGGCACCTTAGCCAGGCTCAGGAGCAAAGCCACAAGATGGCCTGGAGATTTGTCTGTCCACCCCACACAGGGTGCCTGTAGATCGGGGGGGGGGGGGTCCATTCGTACCGGGCCGTCTACGGGAGAAAAGCAACCCGGCACTACCATTCTACCTTTAAGCCAGTTATTTATCCAAATGGCTCGTTCTCCCTGGGAGAAGAACTCAGTTCTAACCTTGTTAACCAAGCGACTATGCGGAACTTGTCAAATACTTCACTGAGTCCATATAGACCATGTCCATCACTCTGCCTTCACCAATCCTCTTTGTCACTTCCTCAAGAATCTCAACAAAATTATTGAGACATACTTTGCCACACACAACACCATGCTGACTATCCCTCATCAGTCCTTGCCTTTCCAACCACATGTTAATCCCGTCCCTCAGGATTGACTCCAACAACTTGCCCACCACTGACGCCAGGCTCACTAGTCTATCGTTACCTGGCTTTTCCTTCCCACAGTTCTTAAATAACAATAACCACGCTAGCCAACGTCTTCCAGCAGCTCACTTGTTGCTTTTGATGATACAAATATCTCAGCAAGGGGCCCAGCAATCACATCTTTTGCTTCCTACAAAGTTTTAGGGTGCACCTGAATAGGTCTTAGAAAAACTCTAAAATTTCTGGTTAAGAATTGCGTAGCAGGAAAACAATCACAGATAGACATCATAGATAGGTATCAATAAGTATATAAAAATCCTGCCTATGAAAGGGGGTTTGAATTATAAGACAACTGATGAACATGCCCAGTTGAGCGCATTCTCCAAATTTAGCTCCTACCTGCCAAGCTCACAAGCCACTATGGGTTTCCTCAGCGGTCTCTGACTGATCGCACAGTAATTCCAGCGGGCAACTAATGCGGCATTTTTGTCAACCTGAAAAAGATAACAAATTTATGCAAATAAAGCATGACCGTGTTTACACACAGGAGGAGAATGAGGCCTACTACACTGCTCAGAATGGATACCCCAAACAAAAGCTGAAGAGAAGCCTTTCAATTTACTGAACTGAATTGTCCTAAAATTAAAAGGAACTGAGAAATCCAACTCAAAGCTAATTGGTCACTAGTAAATAATGTCAGCGGCAAGGCATCCCTCCAACTACATTTCCCACTCCAAAGCTCCATCAAGCTATCAAATAACCCAGGTGTTCCAAGCAGGTGCCAGGGCAGCCATTTTAAGGTACTGTATTTATGAAAATATTTTAAAGGGGCAATGCATTGAAACCAATTGTCAACACTCCAATGAAAAAATAATTGAAGCTCACACCGCTGGCAACTCAGTTCATTCTGCATCTGCCCTTAGGAAAGCTTCAAAATATTTATGCCAATTCACGCAGTTGTATCAAATCACTCAAGAAAAATCAAATACAATCAGACAGACCCATTGGCATCAGACATTAAAAACCGCAATGACATACCCACCACAACTGTTCGACAAGTCCACCTCACTAATATCTGCAACTTCTGCCAAAATTGGGAGGGTTGCACCACAGACAAGTCAAACAAAAACCTGACACAGTCAGTCAAATTTACACCTTAAAGCCAATGTCAAAACTCTTCCATCACTCCACCTGGGCCTGCACTGCAGGTGGAATGGAAGACACCTACCAAAAGTTCCAGTATGGTGGTATACACAGCATAACCTGGAACATCTACCTCAGAAAGAAGCCATGTCACCTAACTAGTCCATGCTGGTGCTTATGCTCCACAGTAGCTTTCTTCCAGCTTTCTTCACTTAGACTTACATCATGATTCACTCCTCTTCTCTCACACAGTATCAGTGCATTTATGGGAAGTTTGCTAAATTAGGGAAAAGGATTGCAAAGATGATTCTGGATAGGAGTGAAAGCAACAGGGTAGTTGTTATGGGGGACTTTAACTTTCCAATATTGACTTGAAACGCTATAGTTAGAGTACTTTAGATGGGTCAGTTTTTGTCCAATGTGTGCAGGACGGTTTCCCGACAGTACATAGATAGGCCAAGAGGTGAGGCAACATTAGATTTTGTACTGGGTAACGAACCAGGCCAGGTCTTAGAATTGGAGGTAGGTGAGCAATTTGGTGATAGTGACCACAATTCAGTTATATTTACTTTAGCAATGGAAAGGGATAGGTGTATACCACAGGGCAGGAGCTATAGCTGGGGGAAAGGCAATTAAACAAGTTTAAGGATGCATAGGATGGAGAAGGAAATTGCAGGGGCTGGGCATAATTGAAATGTGGAGCTTGTTCAAGGAACAGCTACTGCATGTCCTTGATAAGTATGTACTTGTCAGGCAGGGAGGAGGCGGTTGAGCAAGAGAACCATGGTTTGCTAAAGAAGTTGAATCTCTCATCAAGAGGAAGAAGGAGGCTTATGTAAAGATGAGGCGTGAAGGCTCAGTTAGGGCGCTTGACAGTTACAAGTTAGCCAGGAAGGACCTAAAGAGAGAGCAAATAAGAGCCAGGAGGGGACATGAGAAGTCTTTGGCACGTAGGATCAAGGAAATCCCTAAAGCTTTCTACAGGTACGTCAGGAATAAAAGAATGACTAGAGTAAGATTAGAACCAGTCAAGAACAGTAGTGGGAAGTTGTGCATGGAGTCCAAAGAGATAGGAGAGGCGCTAAATGAATATTTTTCATCAGTATTCACACAGGAAAAAGACAATATTGTCGAGAAGAATACTGAGATGCAGGCCATTAGGCTAGACAGGATTGAGGTCCATAAGGAGGTGGTGTTAGCAATTCTGGAAAGTGTGAAAATAGATAAGTCCCCTGGGCCGATGGGATTTATCCTGGGATTCTCTGGGAAGCTAGGGAGTAGATTGCAGAGCCTTTGGCTTTGATCTTTATGTCATCATTGTCTACAGGAGTAGGGACAGAAGACTGGAGGATAGCAAGTGTTGTCCCCTTGTTCAAGAAGGGGAGTAGAGACAACCCTAGTAATTATAGACCAGTGAGCCTTACTTCAGTTGTGGGTAAAGTGTTGGAAAGGATTAAGAGATAGGATTTATAACCATCTAGAAAATAATAATTTGATTTGGGATAGTCACTGTTTTGTGAAGGGTAGGTCGTGTCTCACAAACCTTGAGTTCTTTGAGAAGGTGACCAAACAGGTGGATGAGGTATATATGGATTTCAGTAAAGCATTTGATAAGGTTCCCCATGGTAGGCTATTGCAGAAAGTACAGAGACACGGGATTGAGGGATTTAGCAGTTTGGATCAAAAATTGGCTAGCTGGAAGGCAGCGGAGGGTGGTGGTTGATGGGAAATGTTCATCCTGGAGTTCAGTTACTAGTGGTATACTGCAAGGATCTGTTTTGGGGCCTTTGCTGTTTGCCATTTTTATAATGGACCTGGATGAGGGCATAGAAGGATGGGTTAGTAAATTTGCAGACGACACTAAGATCGGTGGAGTTGTAGATAAATATTGTGAGGTAATTCACTTTGTATTCCTGTTACTCCTTCCAGAGTATTGGGCTAATGGTAAGATTCTTGGTAGTGCGGATGAGCAGAGAGATCAGTGTCCATGTGCATAGATCCCTGAAAGTTGCCACCCAGGTTGATAGGGTTAAAGCGGCATACGGTGTGTTAGGTTTTATTGGTAGAGGGATTGAGTTCCGGAACCAAGAGGTTATGTTGCAGCTGTACAAAACTCTGGTGCGGCCGCACTTGGAATACTGTGTACAGTTCTGGTTGCCACTTTATAGGAAGGATGTGGAAGCATTGGAAAGGGTAAAGAGATTTACCAGGATGTTGCTTGGTATGGAGGGAAGGTTTTATGAGGAAAGGCTGAGGGACTTGAGGCTATTTTCGTTAGAGAGAAAAAGGTTAAGAGGTGACTTAATAGAGACATACAAGATGATCAGAGGATTAGCTAGGGTGGACAGTGAGAGCCTTTTTCTTCAGACAGTGATGGCTAGCACAAGGGGAAATAGCTTTAAATTGAGGGGTGATAGATATAGGACATATGTCAGAGGTAGATTCTTTACTCAGAGAGTAGCAAGGGTGTGGAATGCTCTGCCTGCAACAGTAGACGACTCGCCAACTTTAAGGGCATTTAAATGGTCATTGGATAAACATATGGTTGATAATGGAATAGTGTAAGTTAGATGGGTTTCAGATTGATTACACAGGTCAGTGAAACATCGGGGGCCGAAGGGCCTGTACTGCGCTGTAATGTGCTATGTTCTATCTGTTTCCCCCATTCCTTATTATAGTTCCATATTCTCACCATTCTCTAAGTAAGGAAGTTTCTTTCAAATTCCCAAGTGGATTCCTAATGACTATCATATATCGATGGCCTTCAGCAGTGCCCTTCTCCACAAGAGGGAACATTACCACAATCAAGACATTTCTTAATTTTTAAATACCTCAGTTACACCTGTGCCTTTTTTTTTTGAAGGTAAAGAGACCCCAGCTTGCCAACAATTTCCTTAAAAATTTCCACAGGTGTGCTGGTCCAATCCTTGTAAATATAGACAAGAGGGCATCTACTCAGCAATACAAAACAATTGCCAACATATGTCCAATCGCATACTTAGCAAGAAGAGATCAGTTAGTTGAGTTGACTGGGTGGCTCATTTGCGATGCAGTGATACCAACAGTGAGAATTCCATTCCTGCACTCGTTGATATTACCATTAAGAACTCTCCTTCTCAGACTGGCTCCTTATCCCAAGCATGGCCAACCTCTGGTTAAACCACCAGTCACCTTACTCTCTCTCTTTAATGAGAGACCGAATTTCTGTTCCAGTAGGACTATGATGACTTTACCTTTACTTGGCATGAACGAGCTCACTGAAGTTCCACTTATGATCCTCCATGGGTACTCAGCTCCAGACTTAATTACAGCCATAAGCCAAACATGGACAAAAGGGCTAAATTCCAGAGGTTACCTGGAAGTGACTGTTCTTTGTATCATTGACTAGTTACCCAACAAGGAGCTTAAGCAAAATCAAAATCCACAGGCAACAAGGAGAAACCTCTCAATCAGTTGAAGTTATTCCTAACACAGAGGACGGTGGTTGTTGGGGCCCGATTATAACAACCCCAAAATATCAACAAAGGGGTCTTAACCCCAACCGTTCTTCGACTTATCTTCAGTAGGTTAGAATAGCTATGATTGTCCAATGTTCAGCATCACCTATTAGTGTCTGAGGAATATTTGAGACTTATGGATCAAAGGTGATGGATACATCAGTTAAAGGGTTATGACTACATTTATTAACATTTATCTTCTTCTGTACAGCATTACTAGCAGAGTGAGTTAGAATCAAAGTGTCAAGTTTCAAGGTATATTTATCCATTATTTTCTAGAAGTGAACCTGATGAGCAAGGAAGGATGAAGTAACCACGTAGGCCTGGATTACTGTTCTACCAAAGTTAAAACAAAATATGGCCTTAGAAAACAAAGGTGTAGAGCTGGACGAACACAGCAGGCCAAGCAGCGTCAGAGCAGCAGGAAGGCTGATGTTTCAGGTTTAGACCCATCTTCAGAAAATGTATCATCTTTTCTTTTCTGAAGGGTCTAGGCCCAAAACATCAGCCTTCCAGCTCCTCTGATGCTGCTTGGCCTGTGTTCATCCAGCTCTACACCTTGTTATCTCAGACTCTCCACCATCTGCAGTTCCTACTATCTCTATGGCGTTAGAACTTTCATTCTCAGGACGCGGCCAGGCCGGTATTTGTAACAGTAAGAGTCAACCATATTGTTGTGGGTCTGGAGTCAGATGTGGACCAGAGTGGGCAAGGATGGTAGGTTCCTTCCCTAAAAGACATTAATAAACCAAATGGGCTTGTCTACAATTAGTAATAGTTTCATGGTCGTAAATAATTATTTAAATAATTAATTCCAGATTTTTACTGAATTCAAATTCCACCATTTATCACAGGATTCAAATGCAGGTCACCAGTTCATTACCTGGGTCTCTACATAAATAGTTTGCGATAATACCATTAAAACCATCACCTCCCCTCACCTTAACATTACAGTACAATGCTTTTGTGAGGCTACTTCTGGAGTAGTGTATAAATATGGACTTATTTGACAAACTATATAATTGTGTTAAAAATTTCAGGAGGAGATTATCCCAACTCATTATTAGGATGAAGGGCTTCTCTTACGAGGACAGGTTCACCATTTTAAGCCTTTACACACTGGTGCTTAGAAGAATAAGTGGTGGTCATACTGAAACATACAAAAGCTTGAGGGAATTTGAAACAGACAGGACACCTCTCCTATTACAGGCAAAAACTAAGGAACAGATTAACAGGATGTCTCATCTTTAAGACAGGATAGGAGAAATGGCCAGCAGTCTGTGCAATTTTCCTACTCAGAAATAATGTAAGTTGAGTCATTGAATTTATTTCACTGTGTTAGAGGCTTTGACAGAAAACAGGACTAAGGGTTACAGGGTGAAGAGCAGCAAAGTGGGGTTGAGACTACAAATAGATCAGCTATCACCTTTTTAAATGTTGGAACAAGATTGAAGGGTCATATGGCCTACTCTTGCCCTCAAGTTCCTACCTAGCCAACTATAAAACAACATGGGCAACAACTCAACTTTTCCAAATGCATGCTTTATGAGTAAATTTTATGCAAAGTGTACAAAACATATAAAAAGTCATTACAACTCAGTTGCTCCAATGCTGTACATTACTTGCTTACTATAACTTACAATTACAGTCAATATTTACAATGTTCACTTCATGCCAAAATATAGCCCAAGGGAGCTTTATTGCCTCTGCGTCCTATGGCTGAAGACCTTTCAACAAGCCGTTTTGGGAATTGGAACTGATCATTTGAACAAGGAGGAGTGTGGGGACAGGTTGCTAACTTTCTGGAATACCAAAAAGATGATATATTGACCGCTTATGGGGCATTGTCAAATTTTGATAGTGTAAAAATACCTTGGAAGAATACATAATGGAATTCAGCAGACACAATCCACACTGGTAAGTAAGTTTATGGACTGTGCATAAGTATTAGATGCGGAAGGGCTTGTTTTGACAGGAACTGAATTTGCAGATAAGCATACACTGATGAAACAAGTGTCAGGAGCACCAATAAAAAAGTGTTTGTAGCAAAAACAGGACATCTAGCATACAAAAGAAAATGGAAGATACACATGCTAACAAATTGTCAAGACCATTTAGATACAGGGCACAGCATGAAAAGTTTAACATGTGAAATGAGGGTAGGAGTACTATTGATAATTGAGAAGCAAAAAGAATTTGGAATCAAGAGAGAATGAACCCCAGAAATGATGAGGGTGGAGGCAATGTCCGAGATACAATTTAACGTACTAGTATGCCTTGAACCATCCCAGATGGCATAATAAAGTATTTGAAATGGAAAATTTGTCGGACATACGGATAAGAGAGGGGGCATTTTGGTGGTCCCAAGAAGTTTCATCCCAGTGATTCAAGGAAGTAGATCAACAGTAGCTCCTCAAGAAGAATTACAAAAAAACAATTCTGACCCCTGCCAATGATGCTCACATCCTATGAACAAATTGAAAAATAATGGGCACACTAATCACGATAATTTGCAATCTGAACCAGGTGCTTAAATGTTTCGAGTTCCTCCAGTCTCTCTGAAAACAAACTGGGTAACATTGGAAAAATAACAATGTTAGAGACAACTCCTTAAACTAATTTATTTAATGTCATATAAATGTATAAATCACGTTTTTCTTTTATCATTAGAACTATGTAATTAGAGAACAGTAAACATGCCATGCTTCGCTAGATAAGTACTACTGTTAGATTTCCACTGCTGTCCTCTACAGGCAGTCTTGGATTGCAAACTCCAAGTCAATTTGCACACATATGGCAAGACATTGTAGCACAGTTTACATCAGCTATTACATACTGGAAAGGTCTATATATCGGTTCTTCAAAATTACAGCTCTGCATGGGACCACATTCACAAATACAAGCATTTTGGTATGGTTGCATGTGAAAATTTAATAAAACTACCAAAATGCCCAATTTACCTAACTAGCTAATTCGGGGTAGAAAAGTACACACCATGTTCGTGTCATTGACAAGCAAGTAACATCAGTTTGACTGCAAAATAATCAACTTTACCGATGGCAAAAAATAAAAAATGAGTTACTAATTTACAACTATGAAACTTGTACTTTACTCCTTCTACTTTCCTGCAGAAACAAAAAGAGATAAGACACAAATATGGATAGAGAAAGAAGTCAGGAGAACACAGTCGTGTATCAACAGTCCAGATCACAACCCTGGACAAGCTGTGTTCTCAATTTTTCATTCTGCGATATTATTTCTACAGCAGTTTTTAATTTATAGGCTGATTGGTTGGACCCAGGATCCTCACCACTCCTTTGCACACTGAACAAAATCATTCTAAAACCCAATTTTCCTGCGATTTCAATAGAATTGGAGAGAACAACTTTGCAGAGAAAGGAAACAGAAATGCTGGAACCTTTTCCTTGACCCTGTTGTATTTCCCTCACCTCTGGTGTATTTCCATCACAGCGTGTTTGGCTGCAGCTTGCGCAAGGGTTGTCACTGTAGTGATATTTCCTGAACCAACAACAGATGTTGCGCTCAATGCCTCCATAAGGTCAGTCTGATGGTGCACTGGTGGTGTCTATTCCTCTAGGTGAGAAGTTTGGGTTCAAGTCCAACCTGCCTCACAGGTCTGTCTGAACAGGTGGATTAAAATTAGTTTAGAGCTCTTGTAGCACAATGGTTATGGCTCTACTTCTCAGTCAGGTGACCTGGGTTGATGTCTCATCTGTTCCAGAGGTGAGGAAGAACATTTCAGAACGGGTTGATTAGTAAATACTTCCATCCATGAAACAACAGTCTCACACACATTAGCTTCACTGTTTTCAGAGTGAATGGGAACTGCAGATGCTGGAGAATCCAAGATAACAAAGTGTGAATCTGGATGAACACAGCAGGCCAAGCAGCATCTCAGGAGCACAAAAGCTGACGTTGAAGGGTCTAGGCCCGAAACGTCAGCTTTTGTGCTCCTGAGATGCTGCTTGGCCTGCTGTGTTCATGCATCTTCACGCTTTGTTATCTTAGCTTCACTGTTTTCCCAATTTTCAAACAATCCCTTGAAGCCTCCCCCTTTTTAAAAGCAATGTCTAGTTTCCTCATTGTTGGTTCAAAACCAGAAGTAACTTTGGGTCACAATCAAGAATGAAATCCTACTATTTTGGCTTCACCTTACTGGCTGCTTGTCTCTTGTTATCTACATTACCATTGTTGACAACCAAAAAGAATCAAAGACCCCTTAACACAATGATTGAGCAGTGCTAATCAACTGTCAAACAGGTTAACAAATTGGCTAAAGATCTGAGGTATAGTGTCCTGATGCAGCTCTGTTTGTGGGCATTGCAGTGGTTGCTAGTGTAATTGAGTATCTGGACTGTACATGTGGTCTTTCTGTATATGCTACGGAGTTCCCTGTTGTATTTGCATTCTGCCATTATGTCCAGGAAGGGCAGTCGGTTGTTGATCTCTTCTGCTTTGGAATTTTATCCTGGTAGAGTTGCTGTTTGTGTGCTGGGGGTGTTTCTTCTAGTTTTGTGCCTTTAATAATCATGAAGATGTCGTCTACATGTCAGACACAAAGTTTGGGTTGTATAGTGGGGAGTGCTATCCATTCTAACCTTTGCACTACTGCCTCTGCAATTAATCTTGATATTGAGGATCCCAACAGTGTTCCATTGATTTGTTTGTATATGCTGAAGTTAAAGTGAGTTGAGAGGTTGTGAACCGGAAGTAATACCAACCACCCCAGCAAACCAAGGCACATAAATAACAAGCAGGACAGAACACAAACGCTTCACCAGAGGTGCACTGACGACGTGACCTAGCAGGATGACAAAGTGTTTGCATCCAAACCCACCAGCTCAGTGAGCACATCTACAACCACATCCACGGCCCGAGCTACAAATCTTCTCAAAAATTTGGCGAAAGATCTATGAGGAAGAGAATAATTGTTTGGATTTAAAGCTCTAAAAATTAAAGTATTAAAAATAACTTCCTTGCATCCCAGCAAAATCTTTGTGGAAAAATGTTTTAAAAATTAAAACTCACACAGCAATTCATCTATGAGAAGGATATTTTACTTCAAATTAAATTGTTCTGCGTTCCAAAGAATGTTCATGCTTTGATGACTTTCAAAGTACAATTAGGAGTCAAGGAATCTACAGCCAGAGAGCTTTTTAACCACAGACAACATAGCACATAGACTGACTTTTCTATTACTGTTCACTTTTGAACAAGAACACTTCCGGCAAAGTCAGTATTTATTGAGGTGTGGGATGACTTAAAAGGGTCAATGTGGACTGGATGGGCCAAACGATCTATTTCCACACTGTAGGAATTCTATGATTCTTCACTGTATGGCCTCTGATCGTATATGTTTTATTAAATATGGAGATTGTGCACCTTACTGCAGGCACAATCTTGTCAAGTTGCTACAAAATTGCAAAATTTCTTTACTTTTGTACTCCTATCTTCCTTGCAATATGAGCCGTTAGTTCCACAGGAACAGGCCCTTCAGCCCACCATGTTTGTGTCGACCATAATCCCATTCTAAACTAAACCAATCTGTCTGCATATGGTCCATATCCCTCTATTCCTTGCCTTAACATGTGTCTGTATAAATGCCTCTTAAACACTTATCATATCTGCTTTTGCCACCTCCACTGGCAATACTTTCCAGGCATCTTCTACTTCCCACAGCAGAATATTCCAGGCATCTACCACCCTGTGTAAAACAAAACTGCCTCACCTGAAACCTGACCACTTGTCCTCCATAACTCCTCCAATTTTCATGTCATCCACAAACTTACTAAGCAGACATTTGTAAGATGTATAAACTATTTGAATAGAAAAGGTCCTAACACTGACCCGTGCACAGCATCACTGTCATCCAGTCAAAAGAAAACCTTCCACAACAATCCTGTCTTCTATAACCAAGCCAATTTGTCTTCCCAACTATTTGATGTTAGTGCAAGCTGGTTTTCCATGTTCATCGAAGTCTGTGACATCAACATTTAGATTAGATTCCCTAGTGTGGAAACAGGCCCTTCGGCCCAACAAGTCCACACCCCGCGTTGTAGCATCCCACCCAGACCCATCCCCCTATAACCCACACACTCCTGAACACTACGGGCAATTCAGCATGGCCATTCCACCTAGCCTGCACATTTTTGGACTGTGGGAGGAAACCGGAGCACCCAGAGGAAGCCCACGCAGACATGGGGAAAATGTGCAAACTCCACACAGGCAGTCACCCGAGACTGGAATCGAACCCGGGTCCCTGGCGCTGTAAGGATGCAGTGCTAACCACTGACCCACAGTGCCGCCCAAAGAAGTATCATACCTTATAAAAACAACACTTTTCTATTTTAATAGAAAACAAAATTACCTCACATTTCTCACTGTACTCAATGAGCCACTTGACTCAAATTTCACCCTTTCTCTTTCCAGTCTCATTATATCATGTTCATCTGACAGTCCAACTAGTTTTGTATCATTAAATGAATTTCAGTCTCTTATTCCAAGTTATTAATTATTTGGCTGAGGTCCCAAAACTGATCCTTGTACCATTCCTCTAGTTACAACCTGAAATGTTCCCTGTATCCTTACTTTCTACTTCCTGTCCATTTACCAATACTATATCTTGATTGATATATTACTGTCATCTTTTTAAGCCATTACCGGAGCAATGCATCATCTTTTTGTGGTGCCTTTTGAAAATCATCCACTGGCTTTCCTTTATGTAGTTGGTTTATGAAAAGTGAAAGGCTCTCCATGCCTGGTGAAACATTACCAGCAAGGCAAAAACAAAAGAGAGCTCATCAAGCAAAGATGGAGTTGCAAAGAAAAATTAGGGAAATCAAGAACTATTGTGGAGTCAGAAAACAAAGGAGTTGCAACTCTGCCAATAAGCCAACACCATTCATTAGTGGCACTGAGGCAATATATGGAGCCAATACCCTTGGCCTCAAGCTAGTGCGCAGTAAGGATAGCACCCTGTTGATAAAGAGAAAACAACAGCCCCTGATAGAAAGAATGTTTCAAAGAACTCCTAAACCACGATATTGTTGTCAACAAGGGTGTTTTTGAGGAAATACCCTAATTCTCCAAAGATGATCTCAGACTCCCACCTAGCCTACAAGTTAAAGCCTCCATCAGACATGCAGAGAATGGAAAAGCTGCAGGAGTGAACCGGATTACAGGAGAGATTTTCAAACTTGGAGAAGCAGAGCTTCCCTGCCATCAACTGCACAGGACAGAAATATTCAGGAAAAAAAAACGATTTGGAGGAACCTCCTCCATGAAGCGACAATTCTTTAAGAACACCCAATGCCAACAGGAAATACTAAAAAGGAACCACAGAAATGAAGCCAACAATAAAGGTCAAAGATAGTGTGAAGCTGGATGAACACAGCAGGCCAAGCAGCATCTCAGGAGCACAAAAGCTGACATTTCGGGCCTAGACCGTTCATCAGAGGCCCTCTGATGAAGTGTCTAGGCCAGAAACGTCAGCTGTTGTGCTCCTGAGATGCTGCTTGGCCTGCTGTGTTCATCCAGCTTCACACTTTGTTATCTTGGATTCTCCAGCATCTGCAGTTCCCATTATCTCTGATCACAATAAAAGTCGCAGTCTACTTTCACCTCCTGGAAACACGTGCCAAACATGTGATCGGAGATGCTGCTCCTTAGACGGACTCATCAGCCATGTAAGGACTCTCCGACCCAATTTTGAATAAGTTATGTCAGACTAAAAGATTGGTATTTCCCAGCTTTCCCTCTCTGCCTTTCTTGAACACAGTGTTAGATTCCAATCTGCTAGAAAGCTTCTAGATTCTAAGGAATTTTGGGAAATCGTGACCAGTCTATGCAGTCTACGGGGTCACAGAGTCATACAGCATGGAAACAGAGACCCTGCAGTCCAACTAGTCCACGCCAACCATGTTTCCAAACTAAACTAGTCCCACTTGTACATATCCCTCCAAACCTTTTCTATTCATGAATTATTCAAATGTCTTAAGTATTCTAATAGTACCTGCATCCATCACTTCTTCTAGCAGTTCATTCCACACACTAACCAGTGTAAAAAGGCTGCCCTCATGTCCTTTTTAAATCTCTCTCTTCTCACCTTAAAAACATGCCCACTAATTTTAAACCTTCCACCCCCCAACACCATAGGGAAAAGATCTTTTGTATTCAACTTATCTACACCTTTCATGATTTTATAAACCTCTATAAGGTCACCCTTCTCAACCTCTTAAGCTCCAGTGAAAAACATCCCAGCCTATTTGTATAACACAAATCCACCATTGCCAGCAACATCCTGGTAAATCTTTTCTGAATCCTCTCTAGTTTAATAACATCCTTGCTACAACAGGGTGACCAGAACTGCACACAGTACTCCAGAAAAGGCCTCACCAGCATCTTTTAATTTCAAGATGAGTCCCAACTCCAACACTCAAAGGTCTGAGCGATGTAGGCAAGTTTGCAGAGCATCTTAACCACCCTATCTACCTGCAATGCAAGTTTCAAAGAATTATGCACTTGAACCCTCAGATCTCTGTTCTACACATCTACCCAGAACCCTATTAATTCTATAAGACTTGCCTTTGTTTTACAGAAATACCTCAAATTTATCCAAATTAAAACTCCATCTGCTACCCCATTACCTAATTGATCAAGATCTCTTTGCAATCTTAGATAACCTTCTTCACTGTCCACCGTACCACCAATTTTGGTGTCATCCGTAAACTTACTAACCATTCCTCCCATATTCTCAGCCAAGTCATTTATATAAATGACAAAGTGGGCCCAGTACCAATCCCTGTGCAGCACAATTCACAGGTCTCCAGTTCAAAAATAACCCTCCACCAGCACTGTTTCCCATCATAAAGTCAATTCTGTATCAAACTCGCAAGCTGACCCTGAATCCCATGTGACCAACTTTACTAATTAGTCTACCATGAAGCCAATTTTTATTAAAAAAAGAAACGTAGAATGGTGCTCATGGCTGTTATAATAGAGCAGCTACAACACAACATATGACTGTTGAGCTACACGAACACCATTTTTCCAACAGATTAACCAATAAGCTGACAACGTAACACTAAGCATTACTTTATTGTAATGAACCAGCAGTAAAGTATAAAACGAGCAGCACTAAGCTCATTATTGTAATTCAGACTCAATGTATACCAACACTAAAAACAAGTCACAATTGTTTTTACGTTAAAAAAAATCTATGCCAGCAGCAGGCCGTGGGGAATATTCGTTAGTGTAAACATGATGTGTCATTCATTTCCCTCTCCCCGTGTAGCCTAGCTTCACCATGGTAGGCACTCACCACTGGCTAACGAGACAGACAACATGAACTCTGTCCCAGCTTATCAGGACTAGCACCAGGCGTTGGAGCAGCCGCAGCTCCGACCAGTAAACAGCGCGGAAAGCCTGAGCAGCGTAGGCCGCACCGTCCGGCTGATAGAAACCGACAGGTCGGGACCACATCGCTTCTCACCTGCTCCACCTTCTTGGGCCCTTTCACCAACTCATGTCGCTTGGGGATGGTACCTCCATCACAGCCCATGGTGTCCCGGTGACACAGAATGCGCCACCCGTCTCCCTCGACAACGACGCCAAATCCACTCTGCGCATGCGAACCCCGCCCTTCTGACAACGCTTCCGCCGAAACCCGGAAGTCCGCCCCGGAATGTTGCCCGTCACCTGCAACCCTCGTCCTTCTTAACCCTCACTCTCCCCTCCCTTAGCCTGGTCCGACCCCGACTTGGATATAGACTCAAGCTGCTGTCCTGGCCGGCCCCGCGCTGGAACAGATAGAAGCAGTGGCTCTGTCCAAGCAGTTCTGTTTGTGGATGCTGGGAAGAATGCAGCATCGGGCTGTGTGACCGGGGGCGGGGGCGGTTTCCAACACTCCCCTCACCAGCCTCCAGCTGTCTGCCTCCACCTGAAACCCTCTGTCTAACCTATTACTGTCGAGAATCGTCAACGTGACATCGACCACTCTGATGTCTTTGGCTCCTTCGCGTATTCAAACCGATCTTCCTCTGGCTGATTACACTCTGTGCTCTCAATCCAACCCTGACGTTGTGATTAAACCTGCCGACAAGGAGGGTGTTCAGGAGATAACAAGGTGTGGAGTTGGATGAACGCAACAGGCCAAGCAGCATCAGAGAAACAGGAAGGCCGACGTACTGATCTCTACATTGTGGAGGCTGAACGCCAGCTCTCGGACACTTTCTCCTTCCTCCCGCTGGACTGTGCCCCAACTATCAAACATCAAGCTATTGTCTTTACAACCGTCACCAACCT
Organism: Stegostoma tigrinum; assembly: GCF_030684315.1. Taxonomy (NCBI): domain Eukaryota; kingdom Metazoa; phylum Chordata; class Chondrichthyes; order Orectolobiformes; family Stegostomatidae; genus Stegostoma; species Stegostoma tigrinum. The sequence continues at coordinate 59,269,706 of NC_081372.1, forward strand.
CATCGCATCTGGGGATTTCCCCTCAACAGGGAGGCTTCCAACCTCATTGTCCCACAACCCGATACAGCCTGCTACTGAATTCTTGCCAAAATCCACTGAGAGGAATGCCTGGACATGCTCATTGTATCTGCTTGTTCCTAATTCACAGAACTTGTTTCTTGGTATCTTGGTTCGACTTCTTTCCTCCCTTGTCCAGTCCTTTCTGATTTATTTTCAAAATTCTTCTGATGCTCCATATCTGTTTCAAAATTTCTAATTTGCCAGCACCAGCCATCGTTTTCACCATCGACATGCAACCCTTTACGTGTCCATTCCCCATCAAGATGATCTGATGGGGCTCCACTTTTTCTTTGTTAGATGTCCTGAAATTTTCCTATCCACCACCACCCTCGTCCGGACGTTACTGCACATCTTTACACCCTGCTTGCTGTAAGGATTCCGTCTCATTTTTCCAGTTTCTCCATCTCTGTCACATCTGTTCTGAACATGCCACCTTCTGTAGGGGTGGCCTCAGAAATGTGCACCTTTTTCCTCGACCAAGGATTCCCTGCAACCGTAGTTGACCAGGCACTCAGCTGTGTCAGACTCATTCGCCATAATTCTACCCTCACCCTTTCCCTCCTACACAATGGCAAAGTCCCCCGGTCCTCAATTTCCAACCTTTCCAAAAGATCATAAGCTGCCATTTCTGCCACCTCCAGCAGGATGCCACCACCAGACACACATATTCCTCCCCTTCCTTGTCAGTCTTTCACAGGGATTGTTCCTTCTGGGACACCCTGATCAACTTGCCATCCATCCTCCTCACTCCTGACACCTTCACATTCTATCTCAGAAGGTGTAATCCAGACCTGTTTACCTCCTCCCTCCTCACTTTGTCAGGCCCCAGACACACCTTCCAGTGAAGCAGTGATTTTCCTGCACTTCGTTTAATCTAGGCCACGGTATTAGTTGTTCACAACGTGGTCTCCTGTACATGGGAAGGGGTGTGGGTAGAATTGTGGGAAATGAGTCAGACATGGCTGAGCACCCTGTCAACTACAGTGGCAGGGAATCCTTGGTTGAGGAAAGAAGTGGCCGTTTCTGAGGCCCTCCCTACGGAAGGTGGCATCTTCATAACAGATGTGACAGAGATGGAGAAACTAGGAAAATGAGATGGAATCCTTATAGCAAGCAAGGTGTAAAGATGTGCAGTAAAGGTAATGAAACAGTGACTGAGTGACTGTTTTCCCTATGTTCCATGTGTTAAAATGATCCCAAGGTTCCAGTTACTTGTCATTTCAACTCACCACCATGTTCCCCTTTCAACACTTATGCTGCAGTACTCCAGTAAGGCTCAACATAAACTGGAGGAACAACACTTCAACTTCCAGTTAGCACCATACAGTCTTCAAGACTCAACATTGAGTGTAATAATCTCAGAGTGAAATCACCCTCCTTCGCATCAGTTAGTCTCCACAAAAACTGCTAGGTCCTGCATTGTATGGGTTCCTCCCTGCACAGCCAACCCATTTTCATGGTCATAGATTCTAGATATTATAAATCTGTTATAGACACATTTTTGTTTAGTAAAGGTATGTCGAGATCTAGGACAAAGGAGAGACCACTCTCTCCGTGACTCCCTTGTTTGCCCCACACTGCCCTCCAACCCCACCACATCCGGCACCTTCCCCTGCAACCGCAGGAAGTGCTACACTTGCCCCACACCTCCTCCCTCACCCCTATCCCAGGCCCCAAGATGACTTTCCATATTAAGCAGAGGTTCACCTGCACATCTGCCAATGTGGTATACTGTATCCACTGTACCCGGTGTGGCCTCCTCTACATTGGGGAAACCAAGCGGAGGCTTGGGGACCGCTTTGCAGAACACCTCCGCTCGGTTCGCAATAAACAACTGCACCTCCCAGTCGCGAACCATTTCAACTCCCCCTCCCATTCTTTAGATGACATGTCCATCGTGGGCCTCCTGCAGTGCCACAATGATGCCACCCGAAGGTTGCAGGAACAGCAACTCATATTCCGCTTGGAAACCCTGCAGCCCAATGGTATCAATGTGGACTTCACCAGCTTCAAAATCTCCCCTTCCCCCACCGCATCCCTAAACCAGCCCAGTTCGTCCCCTCCCCCCACTGCACCACACAACCAGCCCAGCTCTTCCTCTCCCCCCACTGCATCCCAAAACCAGCCCAGCCTGTCTCTGCCTCCCTAACCTGTTCTTCCTCTCACCCATCCCTTCCTCCCACCCCAACCCACACCTCCATTTCCTATCTACTAACCTCATCCCACCTCCTCGACCTGTCCGTCTCCCCTGGACTGACCTATCCCCTCCCTACCTCCCCACCTATACTCTCCTCTCCACCCATCTTCTTTTCTCTCCATCTTCGGTCCGCCTCCCCCTCTCTCCCTATGTATTCCAGAACCCTCACCCCATCCCCCTCTCTGATGAAGTGTCTAGGCCCGAAACGTCAGCTTTTGTGCTCCTGAGATGCTGCTTGGCCTGCTGTGTTCATTCAGCTCCACACTTTGTTATCTTGGATTCTCCAGCATCTGCAGTTCCCATTATCTCTGGTTGAACTATTTGGTTTAGGCACTAACGCAACTGCGGATTTCAAATTAGTTGGTTTTCCATCATGTGTTTAAACTACTTTCACCTGGCTCTGTTTCATTGGATTCAAGTAGTAAGGATGATACTTAAAGGGAAGAATTCTCCAGTATCTACATCATGTATGGCTAAAGCTGTAAGCGTGATTTGTTCCTGCTGACTCCTTTAAATTCCATGAATAATTCTCAGTTAGGTCTTCCAGTTTTGAATATGAAAGCAGGGTGTCTAATCTCTCAAATCGTTCAGTGTTAGCTGGGGGTTTATGGAAATTCAATGAGAGAATTATCCTCCTGCTTCACGCTGACTATCCCTTTCATCCACTACTGTCATTACAATTTCACATACTTGTCATTACAATTTCACATACTTGTATCTGCTTATCCTTCTCCTGAAAATGGTAGTACTTCACCATATTGATGTGGCTCTTTTTCTGGCAATCAAATAAATTACTTTACAGATCCTTTTGATTACGCGATACAGACCATTGAACTGTGCTTTTAATGTCCGTTCTGCAATGGTAGTAACAATAACACCTCATTTCAGAGCTGATGTGCTTTTGATTTGCCAAGCTTATTGGCCCATTTCTTCATTGTTATTTGCAGAGTTTTAAGAATGCTCTTGAGTGACTTTGCAGGCTCTTCTTAGTTATTACCAGAACACAGGTACAGAACTTAAACAGAAGATTTGCCCTTTGGTCCTATAACATTTCTTTGACTAGTTTCAGAGGACCTTTTAAATTTTCTCCATAAAGTAATACAAAAGGACTGAAACCAATAGACATATTAGGTGAATTCCAAATAGCAAATAAAAGGAATTCCAATCATTTTTCCTCATAATGAAGTACTCATAAAAGCATGCCCTGATTGCCAGATTTGAGTGTTTGATGGTACCTTCCTGAACCTCCTAGGGTAGAATCTTATAGCATGTGAACAATAAGGACTATGGCAAGATGTGTGGCAGAATTGGATAAGAAGTCTGGCGAGCCCTTCTAGACGTCAGGAGCATCTCACACCATCTTTTATACTTTTCGCAAGTAGCCTGGATTCTTGCTGGACAGCAGTGAGTTGCCAACTGACAGCAACCATTGCTTGCTGAACATCATGTTGATGGCAGAACTCACCTCACAAGCTTGATATCAAAAAACTTGACACGGAAACCAGGAAGGATGCCTGGCAGATACAGCTTGCCACTTGATCAAAGCAACTTTCACGTTGTTTGTGACTAAACTGCAGCTCAGGACACAATCCAGGGGCACCAGGTATATGATAGATAATAGGAACTGCAGATGCTGGAGAATCCAAAATAACAAAGTGTAGAGCTGGATGAACACAGCAGGCCCAGCAGCATCTTAGGAGCACAAAAGCTGATGTTTCGGGCCCAGACCCTTCATCAGAAATGGGGGAGGGGGAGAGGGTTCTGAAATAAGTAGGGAGAGAGGGGGAGGCCAATCCAAGATGGATAGAGGAGAAGATAGGTGGAGTAGAGACAGACAAGTTAAAGAGGCAGGAATGGAGCCAGTGGAGGTGAATGTAGATGGGGAGGTAGGGAGGGGATAGGTCAATCCGGGGAGGACGGACAGGTCAAGGGGGTGGGATGATGTTAGTAGGAAGGAAATGGGGGTGTGGCTTGAGGTGGCAGGAGGGGATACGTGAGAGGAAGAACAGGTCAGGGAGGCGGGGACGAGCTGGGCTGGTTTTGGGATGCAATTGGTGGACTACATTTTCTCCCCCTTGGTCCAGGAACTCCCTACTTACGTCCGTGACACAACTCACGCTTTCTACCTCCTCCAGAACTTCCAATTCCCCTGTCCCCAACACCTCATTTGCACCATGGACGTCCTGTCCCCATACACCTGCATTCCCCATGCAGATGGCTTAAAGGCCCTCCACTTCTTCCTATCCCTCAGGCCTGACCAGTCCCTCTCCACTGACACCCTCTTCCGCCTAGCCAAACTCGTCCTCACCCTCAACAACTTCTCTTTTGATTCCTCCCACTTCCTACAGACAAAGGGGGTGGCCATGGGTACCCGCATGGGCCCAAGCTATGCCTGCCTCTTTGTAGGTTACGTGGAACAATCCCTCTTCCGTACATATACTGGCCCTAAACCCCACCTCTTTCTCCATTACATTGATGACTGTATCAGCGCTGCCTCGTGCTTCCACAGTTCATCCACTTCACCAACACCTTCCACCCCAAGCTCAAGTTCCCCTGGACTATCTCTAACGCCTCCCTCACCTTCCTGGACCTCTCTGTTTCCAACTCAGGCAACCACTTAGAAACAGATATCCATTTCAAGCCCACCGACTCCCACAGCTACCTAGAATACACCTCCTCCCACCCTCCTTCCTGCAAAAATGCCATCCTCTATTCCCAATTCCTTCGCCTCCACCACATCTGCCCCCAGGATGAGGCATTCCACTCCCGTACATCTCAGATGTCCTCGTTGTTTAAGACCCGCGACTTCCCTCCTGCAGTGGTTGAGAATACCCTCGACTGTGTTTCCCGCAACTCATCCCTCACACCCCGTCCCTGCAACAACCACAAAAAGAAAATCCCCTTCATCCTCATGTACCACCCCACCCAACTCCGGATCCAACACATCATCCTCCGACACTTCCGCCGTCTGCAATCCGACCCCACCACCAAAGACATATTTCCATCCCCACCCTTGTCTGCTTTCTGGAGGGACCACTCTCTCAGTGACTCCCTTGTCCACTCCACACTCCCCTCCAGCCCCACCACACTTTCCCCTGCAACCGCAGGAAGAGCTACACCTGCCCCCACACCTACTCCCTCATCCCCATCCCAGGCTCCAAGAAGGCTTTCCACATCAAGCAGATGTTCACCTGGTATATTGCATCTGCTATACCCATTATGGCCTCCTCTACATTGGGGAAACCAAGCGGAGGCTTGGGGACCACATTGCAGAACACCTATGCGCGGTTCGCAATAAACAACTGCACCTCCCAGTCGCGAACCATTTCAACACCCCTCCCATTCCTTAGACGACATGTCCATCCTGGGCCTCCAGAGTGCCACGATGATGCCACCCGAAGGTTGCAGGAACAGCAACTTATATTCTGCTTGGGAACCCTGCAGATCAATGTGGATTTTACAAGCTTCAAAATGTCCCCTTCCGCTACTGCATCCCAAACCGGCCCAGCTTGTCCCTGCCTCTCTGACCTGTTCTTCTTCTCACCTATCCCCTCCTCCCACCTCAAGCTGCACCTCCATTTCCTACCTACTAACCTCATCTTTCCCCCTTGACATGTTCGTCCTCCCTGGACTGACCTATCCCCTCCCTACCTCCCCACCTACACTCACCTCTACTGGCTCCATCCCCACCTCTTTAATTGTCTGTCTCCTCTCCACCTATCTTCTCCTCTATCCATCTTTAATCCGCCTCCCCCTGTCTCTGTATTTATTTCAGAACCCTGTCCCCCTCCCCAATTTCTGATGAAGGGCACTAGGTATATGCTCACCTTATCTATGGACATTGAGATTTGGCATCAGACAATCCCTCACTACCATAACACAGTGTGGAGCTGGTGGAACACTGCGGGCCAGGCAGCATCAAAGAAGCAGGAAAGTGGACATTTTGGGATTGGACCATTTTTTTAGGAATGGAGGAGGGGAAGGGGTCTCTGAAGTAAATAGAAAGGGGGGGCAGTGATAGCAGGTAGATTGTGGAGTGGATAGGGTGGGAGCAAAGACAAACAGGTCAAGGTGGTGGCGATGAAGCTAGTAAAGGTGAGTGTAGGTATGTGGGGTTGAGGATCGGTCAGTGAGGTGGGAGGAGCAGATACCATCAGGGTGCCTCTTCAATACTCTTGGAAGGTTACTGAGGGAGTACAGATTTGCATTGTTCCCTCTATGCTGCAAATTCCAAAAGTCCTCTGCATTTCCATGCATGCTATCTGTGTGACAATGCATCAACTTCCAGTTTAGGAAGTTGCTACCTTATATGGACTTCTGATGTCTCCGCAATGAGAAATCAATGAGAGGCAGTATTTCTCACCAGCAATTAGAATGGAAATGTTGTAACAGGGACATTTTGTAAACAGGCACAGGCATCTTATTCAAGGATTGCAGCAGGCTGCATCTCAAGGATGGTCTCAGCACTTCTCACTTCGTGCTTTTCTGTGTACTAACAGCATCCATGCCTTGCCTTTTTACACTTTTTAGCATGTCAGAACTTCAGACAGACCCAAAGCTACCATTACTACCGCTTTAGTGCAGACACTAACAGCTGTTTGTCATGATGATCAGTCAGGATCTGTCCTGGGCCAGGGGGTAACATCTTGATGAATATCATACCAAGATGTGAATCTGACAGCTAGTGTGTTAGTTGCCTGCAGAGCAAACTCACTGCACATTCATTCAATCAAATGCATTTTAGAAACCGGCAGGGGCTAGTCCTCCATAAAGACAAATGGGTTGTGGGCGGAAGGAAGGCGGTTGGGGTGGAGGGGTTGCTGGCACTGTCAATTAGAGGATCCTAGTATTGTCAATCATGGACATGGTTTGCACACAGTTCAGGGGCTTTAACACTGTCCAGTTGTTTGCTTGGATTGGTCAGGTGATTATCCCAGTATAATCCAGGGAGTATTCAGTTCTGTAGGGCAAGCACAAGCAGTCAGGGGAATCGCATATCTTCAGTCAGACCTGCAAATATAGTGGTCTGTCATGTATAGGAGCCATTTATCAAAGTCAGTCACTTGTAGATGCAGCGAGTAGATCACTGCCAGCAGGGTTGGGAGGAGACGAGGCTAGGGGATGAAAGCAGAGCCATTCTTACATGCAAGGATAAAGGCAATGGTGGAGAAAATTCAAGGGCGAATGTATCTGTGGAACAGCATTGGAGGGAAAGGCAGGGCTATTGACAATGACCATCACTGTAACCTTCACAAAAGCATAGAGGACATGGGGGAGCTAAGGGAGTGGGTAGGACAGTTGTAGGTGATATTCAATTGGTGGGTCTCCACATTTTGGGGATGGGTTGAAATGGTTTGTTGTGGTAGTGCAGAGTAACAGGGAACATGGTGGCCTTAGGACAGTTACCTGGTGGCCATATGGTAATTAGTGCTGATAGTGTCCACTGCAAGCTGTGTTCCCTGCCAAAGTTGTCCCTTCTGTATCTGTGAAGTAGTACTAGAAAATGGCCAGAACAATGCCCAGGGTGGATGGAGTAAATGTCAATTTGATAGCCATATCTGAGATCCACATTAAATCAGCAATCATTTGCTAAGCATTCGGATTGAAGGTCCTTGGGGGTCAAATGCTGATCAAAGATGAGTTGCCACATGCACCAGTGCTTGCAAATTTGGGCATTGGGAAGTTAGCAGCAATTATGTTAATAAGGGCCAGTGCTGGCTAAAGGGGAATCACAATTTGCCCTATTTCCAAGGGTCCTATGTGAGCCTGTGCAACATTGCTTGCTCATTTATCACGGAAGTGTTATAAATGACTGTACTGAATGAAATGCGAAGCTGAGTATTTTATGGGGGTCTAAGGTTGCTAGGGTGGTGGTGTATTGCAGACAATCCCTTCATGATCACAGTGGGTGATCACTCCACCAACTTGCTTCACATACTGGGCCTAATTAAGGATGAATAACGCAGGAATATCCATGCAGCGTGTCTCACTATTGAAGTGTACTCAGTCCTCAGGGAGTGCCGACCACATATTCTGAGGTGAAAGAAACTCCTTCACTATTTTGGTGCCTCTCACTGATGGCTGCCTACCTAATGTGCAAATAAATGATGGCTGATGGCAAGCCCAGGAGCAGTAACGGAACAGCATGAAGGACAAGGAGCACCCAGCACCAGGAGTGACCTGCAGGATCCCACCAGGGTGTGTGAAATATGGAGCCCATAGTTTTCCAGTCCCCACTCAATTTCCTGGGGTTGAGTGATTTGCTGACACAGGCTCAAAATGTCCAAGAACACTGTGACAAAACTGTGCAGGATGCTGGAGCAAAACCTGAGAGCCTCCATTCTCTCCCAGGGGCTATGAATGTCATTGCTGCACTGAAGTTTTACGCTACAGGTTCCTTCCAGGGAATGATGGGTGATCTGTGTAGGGTTTCTCAATCATGAACCCTCAAATGCATTAGGACAGTAGCCAATGCCAGCTGTTCTGCAGCCTGGATGATAGGATTTGGGAACATAGCTGGGATTTCTGAAGCATCCCAAATTGAAACATCAGCATTCCTGCTCCTCTAATGCTGCCTGACCTGCTGTGTTCCTCCAGCTCCACATTGTGTTATCTCTGACTCCAGCATCAGCAATTCTTACTATCTCTGGCATTCTCCCAAGGGCAGGTTGCAATCAATTGCACAGACATGGTTCTGAAAGGGCCGTCTCACAAAGCTGCAGAATTCATCAAAAAGAAGCAGTTGCATTCAAATAATGTTCACATGATCTGTGATCACTGATCCCACTTCCTAGAGGTGTCTATCTGCTAACGCTGACAGTTGCTATGGCACCTCCATCCTGGGGTACTCTCATGTACCTGGTACGTTTGAGGATCAAGGTACCTTAAAGACTGGTTACTGGGGACACCCTGGCAGACACTCCAACTGATACAGAGTGCAGCTAGAATGCCACCCATGCATCAACCACTGCTCTGCTGGAGTAGAGCATAGGGCTGCTGAAGATAGTAAGAACTGCTGATGCTGGAATCAGAGAAAACAGTGTGGAGCTGGAGGAACACAGCAGGCCAGGCAGCATCAGAGAAGTAGGAAAACTGACGTTTCCATTCGGGACCCTTCTTCAGAAATGGTGGAAGGGAAGGGAGCTCTGAAATAAATAGTGATGGGGGTAGGGGTGTGGAAGGTAGGTGGGATGGTGATAGGTGAGTGCAGTTAGGCAGTGCAGGGGATTGGTCAGTGAGGTGGGAGAGAAGTCAGACAGGTCAAGGAGGCAGCGATGAGAGGGGGCAGTGGTGGGGATTGGTCAGTGAGGTGGGAGAGAAGTCAGACAGGTCAAGGAGGCAGCGATGAGAGGGGGCAGTGGTGGGGATTGGTCAATGAGGTTGAAGGAGAGAATAGGTGGAGAGAAGACGTACAGGGGCAGTGGTGGGATTGGATGACATGTCCATCCTGGGCCTCCTCCAGTGTCACAATGACGCCACCTGGAAACTGGAAGAGCAGTACCTGTTTCCCTCTTGGGAGCCGACAAGCCAATGGTCTAAATGTGGACTTTAATCGTTTCAAAATCTCCCCACCCATCCCATGAACAACCTCCGTCTCATCCCTGTTGAAAATGCTGTTTCAATTCTTGGACTTGTGCAGAGAGGCCTTAACCACTTTTAGCAATTTTAGTAATCAGTATACACAGACTGAATCAGTTCTTATAAGCAAGATGGTAAGCAGTAACCACAAGGCTGCGCATGAAGATAGAGCACGAGCAAAACCTCAGCTGGCACCAAGCGCAGGCGCAGTAGTCCCGACACCCCCGCCAGCGGCTGGCGCGCAGGCGCAGTTGGCCTCTGTTGTCTATTATGCATTGCCCGCCTGCCAGATTCTGACTAGAGCGCAGACGCAGTTGGCGTTGAGTGTCCGTCGTGCCTTTCCCGCCCGCCTCCGGTTGGAGCGCAGGCGCAGTTGGCGTTGAGTGTCCGTCGTGCCTTTCCCGCCCGCCTCCGGTTGGAGCGCAGGCGCAGTTGGCGTTGAGTGTCCGTCGTGCCTTTCCCGCCCGCCTCCGGTTGGAGCGCAGGCGCAGTTGGCGTTGAGTGTCCGTTGTGCTTTTCCCGCCCGCCTCCGGCTGGGGCGCAGGCGCATTTGGATTTGGGTGTCCGTCGTGCTGTTTCTGACCGTTGATGGAGCCCTCCATGCGATTTGCTGACTTCGCGGCCATGGAGAGGCACCGGGCTATTCTGCAGCAGTCCTTGCGAGTGGAGGCCGAGCCCGGTGACCCGAGCCATCAGCTGGTACGGGCAGAGCCACTGGGCAGGTACATCTAGGCTTCCCCCTCACTGCTTCAAACGCTTTGAATGGCTCAAGAACTGTAACGATGGCCCTCCTGTGTAAGGAGCGGTTGGGGTTAGACTTCTGTCAGAGATAGGGTTAAGAAATGCATTTGTCTTTTTGAAAAGTAGATTATTATTGATCTGCCAACAGTGCTGTGATGTCTCACCTTGACTTCAACGAACCAATTATTTTCAGTGGCAGAGCCCACTTAGACTTTCACAGCTTTCAGTTCTTTTGCTGCTTGTCTGTCCTATTGATGTCTTAAATTCCATGTTTAATCTGGTGTCAAAATGCCTCACAATAATGAACGACTTTAGCCCTTATCTAGACTGGATGAATAGACCTAGCGATGATAACCTGTAGAATGAGTTCTTATTGGTTATTTAGGATTTTTCCAAGACCAATGCATTCAGCAACCAAACAGGCTAAGTTCTAAGGAAGGGACACTCAACCCAAAACGTTGACTCTGATTCGTCTCCACAGATGCTGCCAGACCTACTGAACTTCCCCAGCGAAGCAGCATCTGGAGAAGGGTCTCTGATGAAGGGTCTAGGCCCGAAATGTCAGCTTTTGTGCTCCTAAGATGCTGCTTGGCCTGTTGTGTTCATCCAGCTTCACACTTTGTTATCTTGGATTCTCCAGCATCTGCAGTTCCCATTATCTCTGAACTTTCCCTGCAATTTCTGTTTGTGTTAAACTATTTTAAATGTGTAATATTTAATGAAGCAAAACTAATCAAAAACCTTGTGAAAAATCCTTGTTAAGGGTTATCATGTGATAAAATTTCATGTTGAGTTTGAGGATGAGTAATGTAGTTTAGAAACGCATCTTAAACTAAAAGCCATTCCCAAAGTTATGAAGGCAGGGTTGGCTAAAGTAGACTGGGAAATAGGTGGAGGTAAAATGGAAGAAAAGGAATGGCCAACTAAAAATGCTTCACACCCCTCCAAAAAGATATATTGTTACAATTAGGACTCATAAGATTATTACGTTCTAGGACTTCATCTTTCCTTTTGGGCAAAATTAAGGGGATCAAAAGACCTGTAATGAAATCTGCCTGACCGCTGATTTGTTTGTTAGGGATCACTGTGGAAACAAATTGCTTTACAGGCAAGTAGGGCCAAGGTACAGTGTTTACAATGAAAATGCACAAACCTGTCAGTTTACAGTGGTTGCAGTGAATTTCTAAAGTCCCAGAAGACTATTGAGAATGTCATGCTTAGAATGTTGAGAATGTCATGTTGGAAACAGTAGTGCTTATGCAGTCACAGTCAAAGAGCTATACAACATGGAAACGGACCCTTCAGTCCCATTCATCCATACTAACCAAGTTTCCCAAACTAAACTAGTTCCATTTGTCTGCGTTTGGCCCATATCCTTCTAAATCTTTCCCATTCCTGTACCTGTCTAAAGGTCTTTTAAATGTTGTAACTGTACCTGCATCTACCACTTCTTCTGACAGTTTATTCCATATATGAACCACCCACTGTGTGGAAAAAAATTGCCCCTCAGGTCACTTCTAAACATTTCTCACCTTAGAATTCTCACCTTCTGTTTACAACTCCCCAACCCAAGGGAAAAGACCTTTGCTATTCATCTTGCCTATGGCCCTCGTGATTTTATAAATCTCTATAATGTTGCTCTTCAATCTCTTAAACTCTGGTGAAGAAAGTCCCATCCTGTCCCATCCAGCCTTTCCTTATAACTCAAACCTTTCAGATCTGGTAACACCTTTGTACATCCTTCATGCACCCTCTCCAATTTAATAATATTCTTCTTATAGCAGGACAACCAAAACAGTACTCAATAGTTGCTTCGCCAAGTCCTACACAACGTTGAAAATCTGAAACAAAAAAAGAAATTGCTGGAGAAACTCAACAGGTCTGGCAGCATCTGTGGGGAGATATTCTGTTCCATATGTTAAAGTTACAAATTAATGTCACTTTTCTTCCAGCTTTGATGTTCTTAAAAAGATTGAAAATGTTATCAAAGAAACACTCACATATCTTGCGAAGGGAGAAGCCCCAGTTATTTCTTTTGATAAACGATCATCCTGGGAAAATATTTGGTATGTTTTTATTAAAGTTATTCAATGTTCCAAATATTAAATACACATATGAAAAATGAAATGACCTGTGAACCTGATAGAAGTGAACCAATTCAGTTTCTAATCAAACCTACAATCTTTAAATACTTAAGCAGTTTTTATCAATATGCCCTTTTGCTTTTACAGTATACATGCTCTGAACTAATTACTTTGTCTTTCTTTAAAAATGCAGTCCTAAGTAAAATGAAATTTGTAGAATACAATGAGAACAGCACTACTACAGCATGATTCTACAGTTGCTATGCAGCATTCAGTAAATAAAAGGGTGGTGGTTAAATGTGAGTCTTTGACAGGGAAGGGTCATGTGGATGGGTCAGCCCCATTATGGTCAACAAAGAATAATTGAAGGCAAGTGTTGTGACTGACAGTGCTGTGAGCTACAGATAAGTAAACAAAGGAAGGGAGGTAACATGCACCATTGTCACAGCTAAGATAATGAAATGTGAGGCTGGATGAACACAGCAGGCCAAGCAGCATCTCAGGAGCACAAAAGCTGACATTTCGGGCCTAGACCCTTCATCAGAGAGGGGGATGGGGTGAGGGTTCTGGAATAAATAGGGAGAGGGGGGAGGCAGACCGAAGATGGAGAGAAAAGAAGATAGGTGGAGAGGAGAGTATAGGTGGGGAGGTAGGGAGGGGATAGGTCAGTCCAGGGAAGACGGACAGGTCAAGAAGGTGGGATGAGGTTAGTAGGTAGGAAATGGAAGTGCGGCTTGGGGTGGGAGGAAGGGATGGGTGAGAGGAAGAACAGGTTAGGGAGGCAGAGACAGGTTGGACTGGTTTTGGGATGCAGTGGGTGGTCGGGAAGAGCTGGGCTGGTTGTGTGGTGCAATGGGGGGAGGGGACGAACAGGTCTGGTTTTGGTATGCAGTGGGGGAAGGGGAGATTTTGAAGCTGGTGAAGTCCACATTGATACCATTGGGCTGCAGGGTTCCCAAGCGGAATATGAGTTGCTGTTCCTGCCACCTTCGGGTGGCATCATTGTGGCACTGCAGGAGGCCCATGATGGACATGTCATCTAGAGAATGGGAGGGGGAGTGGAAATGGTTTGCCCAGTGGTATCAATGTGGACTTCACCAGCTTCAAAATCTCCCCTTCCCCCACCGCATCCCTAAACCAGCCCAGTTCGTCCCCTCTCCCCACTGCACCACACAACCAGCCCAGCTCTTCCCCTCCACCCACTGCATCCCAAAACCAGTCCAACCTGTCTCTGCCTCCCTAACCTGTTCTTCCTCTCACCCATCCCTTCCTCCCACTCCTAGCCGCACCTCCATCTCCTACCTACTAACCTCATCCCACCTTCTTGACCTGTCCGTCTTCCCTGGACTGACCTATCCCCTCCCTACTTCCCCACCTATACTCTCTTCTCCACCTATCTTCTTTTCTGTCCATCTTCGGTCTGCCTCCCCCTCTCTCCCTATTTATTCCAGAACCCTCACCCCATCCCCCTCTCTGATGAAGGGTCTAGGCCCGAAACGTCAGCTTTTGTGCTCCTGAGATGCTGCTGGGCCTGCTGTGTTCATCCAGCCTCACATTTCATTATCTTGGATTCTGCAGCATCTGCAGTTCCCATTACCATTGTCACAGCTTCTCGTTTGTGATTTTGCTACAGTAAGAGATTCAGAGAGATTTGCGAGACATGTGAAGGTCATAGTAAGGCTGGGTATAGATCTAGTAGATGACAACGTATCAAAGGAAGTTGAAATGAAAGGAATGTTCAAGATGAAGTGGTAGAGTTGGTTTTGGGGACAGAAGGGCACCTTGTCACTGATGGCAGTTTTGAAAAAAAGAGAAACAGTGCTGACACAGGTACCATTTAGAGTATTTGATTGCATGGAACGCAAGAGGAAAGGTTGAGTGATCAAATGGCTCAAGAGATTTGGATATGTGTCTAATCGTCATAATGAACTCAGAAGGGGCATAGTGAAAGACAGAAGCATGTTTCAGTTTTTAATGTAGTACATTGGTGAGCCTTCACATGTTCAAATTCTGACTGTAATGTACATCCACTGTGAGACATTAATTGAACTTTAAGGACACATGTGACAAGTAAACATTGGGATTGGCAATGGCTGAAAAAATATGTGCAGGATGAGAGAAGGCTAACAAAAACACCTGATGTGGATGTGTTTTGCGTTTTGACAGGTTTGATGGCAATGTTGGTTTGCAAATGCTATCTGATTCTGCAATGAGCAAAGTAAAATGCAAATGCTCCAGATCAATCCACAGGTTTGGTAAGTAATTATTGCAGCAATAACTGCTAACACAAATATAGAGAAATTGCTTGCAAGACTTGTGTGCATGTGCATTCAAATGGGGACCATCCTACACTTCCCACCATAGCCATGCAGTGTGCCTGGTGATTTACATGAATCATCTTCACTGTTTTGGACATTTAGAATTTTATGGGGCTTGGGCAGAAGAGGAGGCTTGGAAACAAAATCGAGGAAGGGGAGGTCAGAAATTGGAGGTGCATTTCTTTTATTCATACATGGAATAAGGGCATCACTGGCTGGGGGAGCAAATATTGCCCATCCCTTAATTGCCCCTTGACCTGAGTGGCTTGCAAGGGCCATTTTAGAGGCTGGTTAAATAAAGCACATGTAGGGCAGACCAGGTAAGGATTACATATTTTATGCCCTGAAGCATATTAATGAATGCATGGGTTTTCACAACAATGGTTATATGGTCCCCATTCAGCCAACTTTGTTGAATTCAAATTTTACCATTTGCCGTGGATCAGATTCCATGTCCCAGAATTAGTCTTGGATTCTGGGTTACTAGTGCACTTAATGGTAGATGGTGCAGTAAAGCAGAAAGAGTGAGGAAGACAATATAAATAAATGATCCAAATTTTGAAAAGCGTGCAGAATCATTGAGGCCTCAGGGTATATATAAATATACTTCTAAATGTGCCAGCAAAAATAAAATAAGCTCTTAAAATGCCAGCAGGATCTATACTTTATTAATTGAAGCATGGAGTGTAAAAGTGAGAAAACTATGTTGAACCTTTATTCAGAAATAAATCAGGTTTCAGTTGGGTTCATTGCCAACAATTTTGGAGGAGTGTAAACATATTAGAGAGAGTGCAAACTGAGGTACCTCTAGTTATACAGAATGTATGGCACAAACAGGCCATTAAGTCCAACTCATCTTTGCTGGTATTCATGCTTCTCTCCAGCCTTCTACCATCTTCACTTTGGAATAATTGTTAGAAATGAAAAGGTAATTCTGTATTCCTATCAACTAACGTTTCATTACATTTACAGTTATCTTGATACTCAAACATTTCAAAATCTTCTGGTCAGAATCCTATCTTCTTCTCATAATACACAAGTTCATCTGAAGTCATGCTGCTCGTATTTCAATTCACAGGCTGTCCAATTGACTCATTAATGTTCTCCACTGGCTCTTAATCCACCTTACCTCAATCACAGTATTCTTCTAATGTTGAAATGCATGCTTGCCAGGCTCCTTTCCATCTTAATTTAGGAGCATGAGCACTATGTCCTCTAAATTCTGTAATATATATAATCTGAAAACTGTGGCTTAAGCAGGATGAAATTACATATTCATACAGACTGTTAAGGATGGAGTCCCAAAAATCCAATCTGATCTACTGTTGCACGAATTAATAAGGCTAACAAACTACCTAAAACATAGATTATTAATCTTGAGGGATCATGCTAAGCACACAATAGCTGCCAGTTGCCTTTGTTACCATCAAATCTGATTTAAAGACAAATTTTTTAACTATGTCCCCTCAACTGCTCTTCATGTTGCTCCTTGTCAATATCATCTATAGACACGTGGTTAAACCTCTTACACATGATATCATTCCAGATTCACTTTCTTTCCCCTAACTCCTTTGCAATATGTGGCTTTTTTGTCTGTTATTCAATGCTGAATGACTAGTTTCCTCCAGAGCATACTATTACCTTTAACCCCTTCAATTAACTGGCTTGTTAACACTGAATCACTGTTCTCCAGGTCATTGTCTCAAAACTGTTTGCAAACTCAGCCTACTATTTAACTTCACTTTGAGCTTATGAAGTTGTCTGTTTTGCATCGTAAATGGCAACTAACCATTGTAGTATCACCAAAGTACACTGTCTTAGCCCATCTGCTCCTGAATCTTCTGAACAAATCTTTGTCATTTCCAGACATGATTTGATTTGATTTGATTTATTATTGTCACATGTACCGACATACAGTGAAAAATATTGATTTGCATGCTAACCAGACAAATCATACTTCACGTGAGGCAGCATGGTGGCTCAGTGTTTGGCTCTGATGCCTCATAGTGCTGGTCACCCCAGTTCAACTCCAGCCTCGGGTGACTGTTTATGTGGAGTTTGCACATTCTCCATGTGTCTGAGTGGGTTTCCTCCAGGTGTGCCAGTTTTCTCCTTTCCAGTCTAAAGATATGCTGGTTAGGTGGATTGGCCATTCTAAATTGCCCATACTGGCTGAGAATGTGTAGGCTAGGTGGATAGCCATGGGAAATGCAGAGTTTCAGGGATAGGAAAGTGGGATGCGAATGGGTGGGATACTCTTTGGAGGGTCTGTGTGGACTTGATGGGCCGAATGGCCTGTTTCCATACTGTTGAGATTCCATGATCTATGATACATAAGTACATCAGGGTAATAGAACAGAATGCAGAATATAGCATACAGAGAAAGTGCAGAGAAAGATCAACTCTAATATATAAGAGGACCATTCATAAATCTGATAATAGTGAGTAAGAACCTGTTCTTGAATCTGTTTGTACGTGTTTTCAAACTTATGTATCTTTTGCCCAAAAGAATAGGGTGGAAGAGAGTATAACTGGGGCGGGAGTTGTCCTTGATTTTGTTGGCTGCAATCCTGAGGCAGTGGAAGACGTAGATGGAGTCAGTGGATGGAAGAGATAGTAGGAATTGCAGATGCTGGAGAATCTGAGATAACATGGTATAGAGCTGGATGAACACAGCAGGCCAAGCAGCATCAGAGCTTGGCCTGCTGTGTTCATCCAACTCTACACCTTGTTATCTCAATGGATGGAAGGCTGGTTTTCATGATGGCCTACATTCACTACTCTCTATATTTTCTTGCATTCTTGGGCAGAGCAGTTGCCATACAAAGCTGTGATGCATCTGGATAGGATGCTATCTGTGGCGCATCTAATAATGTTGTTAAAAGTCGTTGTGGACTTGCTAGATTTCCTGAGCCTTTTGAGGATGTAGAGGCATTGATGTGCTTTCTTGACTGTAGATTGAGATGGCTAGAGCAGGAGAAGTGGTTGGTGATATTCACTCCGAGGAACTTGAAGCTCTCAACCAACTCCACCTCAGCACCATTGACACAAACAGGAGTGTTTCCTTCACTTTGCTTCCTGAAGTCGATGACCGGCTCCTTCGTTTTGCTGACATTGAGGAAGAGATTGTTAACTGTACACCATACCACTAAGCTGCCTATCCCTTTCTTCTACTCTGTCTCATCTTTATTTGAGATCTGACCCACTTCAGTGGTGTCATCAGCAAATTTGTAAATTGAGTTAGAACTGAATTTGGCCACACAGTCATAAGGAATAATGAGTATAGGACAGGGTTGAGTATGCAGCTTTGTGGGGCACCAATTCTGAGGACTGTTGTGGAATAGGTATTGTTATCTGTCCTTACTGATTG
This sequence comes from Stegostoma tigrinum, assembly GCF_030684315.1. Taxonomy (NCBI): domain Eukaryota; kingdom Metazoa; phylum Chordata; class Chondrichthyes; order Orectolobiformes; family Stegostomatidae; genus Stegostoma; species Stegostoma tigrinum. The sequence goes on from NC_081372.1 coordinate 59,288,054, forward strand.
CACCCTGTGTACCAGGAAGTCACAGATTCAGTTGCACAGAGGGGAACAGAGCCCTAGGTCTCAGAGTTTGGGGATAATTTTTGTTGGAGTTATGCTGTTGAAGGCAAAGCTAAAGTCAATCAATAGGAATTTGAATTGGATGTCCTTGCTATCCAGATGTTTCAGGGATGAGTGTAGGGCCAGGGAGATTTGTGACGGTCGATGAAGTGTCGTAGTCCAACCAGGCTGTGAGGAGGCTGGAGTTCATGTATGTCATTACTAACCTCCTGAAACACTTCATATTGGTCAATGTTAGAGCTACTGGGCGATAGTCATTAAGGCACATTGCCTTATTTGTCTTTGGCACTGGGATGATAGTGGCCTTCTTGAAGCAGATGGAAACCTCACATCATGGTAAGGAGAGTTTAAGGGTGTCTGCAAATAGTCCCGCCAGCTGGTCTGCGCAGGATTTGAGTTCACGTCCAGTTGCTTTAATTTTTATTTGTTTCACTGCCTGTTCACTGCTGCAAACACTTCACCTTATCCAAACTTTCACAGCTCATATCACCACCTGCATGAAGTGTTGCTCACCCAGTGTCATTGCCTCCGTCATTTTAAATCTTGTGTTCTCATGTGCATATATTGTATTTGTATGTGTACATGGTTTTTTGGACTTGCTCCAACATGTACAATCCTTTAACTGTTTCCCAACTCACCAATCTTCTTATTGTGATCTCTTGTGCATGTATCCTTTCTTTACTCTTAACAATAACGGCCCTTCTTTCAACTCTCCTTGTCTCCATCCCTCCTCCTCAACACCTTTCTTCAAACCTATCTTCAAGGTTTTGGTCACTTAGAATTTGTCCTTCTTTGGTTTAATATACATATCCTTGTGATAAGTTTCGGAAATGATTTGGAATATTTTCAACGGTGCTTATATATAAATGTTTATTGTTGTTTATATGTGAATTATTGAGATATTTTAATGTTTCAAAAAACTGTAATATAAGACTGCCAAATATCCTGCTCTAAAATCAGTGCTAAAAGCTATAAAGAACTGGTCTGATGTGTTTTCTCATGATTTATTTAAGAGGCTCAGATTTGAGAATGATTGTGTGACAGTATGGCCTGTGTTTGGCCATTAGAAAATGCATGCAGAATGATAGTTTTCGGATGAAACAAGCCTCTGGCATTAATAACATTTTGCCTTGCAGCTCTAATACTTAAGACTCTGGCGATGATCTACAAGTTGGTGCAGAGCAATACTTATGCAACCAAAAGGTGACCATGTTGAGATGATATTTCAAAATAGATATAACATGGAACTTAGCAAAAGAATATATGTAATAGAATGTTGACTGTATCATCTACTTGTCATCTTACTATGTCAATTTTCAGTAAAAGATAAATAAAAGTTGGCAACTGGTTATCAGTGTAAATCAATAACCCCTTTCAGTGAAGTTGAAATTCTTTGTGCTAGCAACAATATATGTTCAATTCAGAATGGTGTATGACTTGGAGCAGAGCTTTGTCAAGAACACTGATTTGAGCAACTCCTGTTGAGTTTCCTCTGATTTCCTCTAACTGCAATTTTCCTGGGACTCCCTGATGCTATACTTGGTCAAATGCTGCCTTGATGTCAAAAGCAGCCATTCTCACCTCATCTGTGGAGTTCAGCTGTTTTGTCCATGTTTGGATCAAAGTCATAGTGAAGTCATAGTGAAGTCCCTGGTAGAATCCATCAGTGAACAAATTATTTTTTTGTAAGTGCCACTTGTTTGCAGTATTGGTGATACTTTCCATCACTTTGCTGATGATGAAGTGCACACTGAAAGCACAATAATTGACCAGGTTGTATTTGTCATGCATTTTCTGCACCTGACATACCTGGGCAATTTCCATATTTTTGCATGGATGCCAGTGTTTTTCATTTTGCTATAACAGCTTGACTACTAGGTGTTGCTAGTTTTGAACCACAAGTCTTCAAGCCTATTGCTGGAATATTGTAATGGTTCATAGTCTTTAGAGGAAGGAAAGTGAGGAACATAATAAAAATTAAGGAAGAGTTATCTATAGTTGCAGCAGATGAGTTCAAACTTTTAATACTTCAAGTGCATGAGTATTAAACAGAAAAAATAAATCTCTTTGAGATAAGCTCAACTGGGTCTTGTTGAAAGTATAATATCAGATGCACTTAGAATTGCAACAATCTTTGTAAGCTGTAGTGAGATATATTGATTCCAGTACAAAAACTGCAACGGCTTGTGTTTTAGTAAAAGGTCACTTTGGCAAGACAAATTGTGATCAATCCAGCCAGGTTGCTTTTGGGAATCTGACACGTCTGGTACTTATGTAAACTGGACATTTCTTCATAACAGTTGGGACGACTAGAATATAAGCACAATGTGAGAGGTCCTGAGTTCAGGTCTTGAATGACATCTCCAGATATGATGTACAATATACCCTGATGCAGCTTACAACATTGTTGCCATTCTGAAACCGTCTTGTGCTCTAGTTTCGCAAGGCCAAGACTAGCTCATTTCTCAGGAAGAAAGCGAGTGTTATACTTTGATGTTCTGAAAGTGATTAGAATTTCAACTCATCTGCTGAAATTGTAGATATCTTTGTTAAACATTATGCGCTTGACTTTCGTTCCAGTGCTCTCCTATCTCTGCTACAACTTCAAAACCTTTTTTTCATAAACTTCAAAACAGCTAAAGCAGTTCTTTTTCATCAACAATATAACAATACAGTAGTCAGAGATTAGTAATAACCACTTATTCTAAGACAATTTCATTAGTTTAAACCCCTTTTCTTAGGAATTTTGCTTAGCATACACTTCCTCATTGAAAGATTTCTCTACTGTTTGGAGCTTAATATGTGCTTTTCTCTTGAATGGCTCCCAGTACCAATTAAAGAAAATTAAAATCAAAGCCCAGAAAGTTTTCTCCTTATGCTGTCGTTCTGTATGAACTGGAAACAGTAATGACTGCAGATGCTGGAAGCTAGAGTCAATAAATGTGGAGCTGGAAAAGCACAGCTGGTCAGACAGCACCCGAAGAGCAGGAAAGTAAGCATTTCAGTCTGAAATTCGTTGCCCTGATGAAGGTTTTCAGTCCAAAACATTGAGTTTCCTGCTCCTTAGATGCTGTCTGACCGGCTGTGCTTTCCCAGCTCCTCATTTATTGACTCTAGTTCCCCACAAACTCTGGGTAACATCCTCTCACTTGGAATTGAGTATTTTAAGCGAATTATTAATTCCTAAAATGCATAGACAACTCCTATGATAACAAAGTGTGGAGCAGGCTGAGCAGCATCTTAGGAGCACAAAAGCTGACGTTTTGGGCCTAGACCCTTCATCAGAAAAGGGGGATGAGGAGAGGATTCTGAAATAAATAGGGAGAGAGGGGGAGGCGGACCAAAGATAGATAGAGGAGAAGATAGGTGGAGAGGAGAGTAGGGGTGGGGAGGTAGGGAGGGGATAGGTCAGTCCAGGGAGGACAGACAGGTCAAGGAGGCGGGATGAGGTTAGTATAGGTAGGAAATGGAGGTGCGGCTTGAGGTGGGAGGAGGGGATAGGTGAGAGGAAGAACATGTCAGGGAGGTGGTAACGATCTGGGCTGGTTTTGGGATGCAGTGGGGGGAGGGAAGATTTTGAAGCTTGTGAAGTCCACATTGATACCATTGGGCTGCAGGGTTCCCAAGCGGAATATGCTGTTCCTGCAACCTACATGTGGCATCATTATGGCACTGCAGGAGGCCCAGGATGGACATGTCGTCCAAGGAATGGGAGGGGTAGTTAAAATGGTTTGCTCCTGGGAGGTACAGTTGTTTATTGCGAACCGAGCGTAGGTGTTCTGCAAAGCCGTCCCCAAGCCTCCGCTTGGTTTCCCCAATGTAGAGGAAGCCGCAGCGGGTACTGCGGATGCAGTATACCACATTGGCAGGCATGCAGGTGAACATCTGCTTGATGTTAGAAATCTGACAACTAACCTCGCAGTAAATATGTCACATCAAAGTGTTTTTTCTAAAATCTTCCCACCACCAAGATGAAATTGTTTGGCCTTAGTTTCAAGCTTAACCTTATACCCATCTTTGAACAAGTTCAGAAAGTTTGAAATTCTCCTCTCATCCAGCACCACCATGATGTACCTGAAAACATTCCTTTGGTAAAGCAGCTTGTTATACCAGTTGTGCATTATCATCCAGTATTATTATCATTCTGGTTTGTTTTGTTTCAGAGACCTATACTACAATGACACACAGTTGTTTGGATCACAGACAATTCTTGATGGTATTATCAATGATATAAGCTGCATGTTAAAAGTCCCACGCAGGTCTCTTCACGTAGTAAGTACTTAGCGCATCAACTTCTGCCCCTTTAAAACATAATAATTTAAGCCTGAAACATAAAGAAAACTTGGATATATCTCTAACATAACTCTTGTGTCAGGGCAATCAAGTTATCTGTAACAGTTCACCTGAAAACTGCTATAATTGCTTATTGTTATGGACCAATCCAGACACCCTCAAATTATTTCAAGAAGACCCTAACTTATGCTCATTTTGATGGTAGATCTGAAGTGCCATATTCCAGATGTAATATGATTGGTCAAAGCATTTGATGTTAAGCAAAACACTGCATCTGCAGTTCTTTCAGTTTTTATTACCATTTATTTAAACACTATAGTTAAAATACAAACAAAAGAAAGAGAAGTTTAGCATAATATAATTCTTGAAAACTTAACCAATAGATGCAATAGCTATTACTAATTAACTGTTCCAACATAGTAATATCCCATAAACACACCCCAAAAGTCTGGTCTATGAGAGCTGGCCACACCCACGTTGCTTCTACTGTTCCAACTTTTGTAAAATAATGTGGTTTCACAAATTGTTTACTTTCTTAAAGACAGATCAATACCTCTCCCTTACGACCTCTCTTCAAAAAAGGACAAAATAACCTCTTAAAGTGAGAGCATTGTCACATTTACTGGCTGTCAAAGAACGCGTCTAAATTATAGAATTGTTACTGCTTGAAACATTGAACAGCATAAATTTGAAAATTGTGAAATAGCAAAAAATGGAGAAAAGAGAGTCCATTAGGGATTTTCCATTTGAGTGCTATATGTGAGATTTTCTACATAAGCTGGCCACTTTCCTCCAAATAGTATCTAAATTTTGTCGATGCACGAAAAGTTAAAGGGTTCACCTCAGTATGTCATGTGTAGGAAATTGGAGAATATAGTACAGTCACTTACATTTCATCCACACATATGGATCTCTGTCTATAAGTGCAGTCATTAAGCAAGCATAATGTAACAGTATTCAAGGGGGACCACGATTACAAATATACCCCAGAACTGTATTAAAACTGAAATTACTAAAAAAAAGTGGTAAATGTGGCACTGGACAAAACTGAACTCTTATTAATTGTTGTCTGTCTCGTGAGACAATGATTTATGCCATGATGATTAACTTTATGATAAACATCACCTGCTGAGTCACAAGTCTATTTTGGCTTAATAATCTCGGCCACACTTACTGCTGAGGAAGGCAGTGGACTGAGAGTGTGTGGGATCACTGATCTCAGTTTTCTCTGTGTTCTCAGACACCCGAGCTTTTCATTTCTGCTCACCTCTTTGTCAGCTTCCAGAGTTCAGAGGCATTGATGTTGGTCTCCCAGTTGTCCATTCCAGTGTCTGTCATCTTTACATGTTGTTTACTAGTGTAAACAACATGTCCTGGAATTTTATTTGTTGTTGTGCAGATCTCCAATGTTAGTGCATAGCAGCAGCTTCTGAAAGCAGAAGCCATTTATTGGCATGCCATTTGACATGCATGGAGCTTCCCAGTGGAAATAAAAGGGAATGTTGCTTGTAAAAGAGGTCATTTGACCCAATGGCCAATTCGTCAAAGAGAAGATTTTTTAAATAAATGGCTGGACATAATCGACCTTTGACATTGAATAGCATTGGCATCACTGAATCATCTATGATCAACATTCCGGGGCTGCCATTGACCAGAAACTGAACTGGACTGCCCATTAAATATTGAGTCTACAAGAAGATGTCAGAGACTAGGAATCCTCCAGGAAATAACTCTCCTACTCAATCCTCAAAATCTGTCCAGCATCCACAGGAGGACATAAGTAAGCTTGCAGATGCCATGAAGATTGGTCAGGTGGTTCACAGATGGTTCACAACAAGGAAGAATGTCTTTGGTTACAGGAGGATGTAAACGGATTAGTCAGCTGGGCAGATCAGTGTCAGATGAAATTTAATTCTGGTAAGTTTGCAATGATGCGCTTTGGGAGAAGTAACAAGACAAGAGAGTATACAATAAATGGCATTCTAGCAAGGTCAGAGCAACAGAGGGAGTGCTTGTCCACAAATCCCTGAAGATGACAAGACTGGTTAATAGGGTAGTTAAGGGATATGGGACCCTTGCTTTTATCAGTCAAGGCATAAATTATAAGAACAAGGAGGTTATTACTGGAGCTGTACAGGTCTTTGTATAGGCCATAGTTGGAGTACTATGTACAATTCTGGCCATTGCACTGTCTGAATGATGTAATTGCACTTGACGGGGTGCAGAGGAGATTCATCTAGATGTAGCCTGGAATGGAACATTTCAGCACTGAAGAGAGGCTGGATAAACTTCGTTTACTTTGGAGCAGAGATGTTTGAGGGAGACCTGATAGCATTGTATAAGATTATAAGGACATAGCTAGGGTGAGTAGAAAGCAGCTGTCGCCCTTTAGTTGAAGGGCTAATAACAAGGCATAATTTTAAGTTGAAAGGAAGGAAGTTCAAAGGGATTTGAGGAAAATATTTTCACACAGTGGGTGATGGGAGTATGGAATATACTGATTGGAAGAATAGTAGAGGTAGGAAGCCTCACAACTTTTAACATGGTCACTTAATTGGCACCACATCCATAAACAGTCACTTTCTCCACTGCCAATGCTCAGAAACAGTAGCATGTGCAATTTGCAAGATGCACCACATGTATTTATCATAGTTTCTTGTACAGCACATTCCAAATTCCAGTCACATCCTCCTAAAAGGACAAGGACAGCAAATGCATGGGAACACCACCCTCTGCAAGTTTCCCTCAAAGCTACTCACCAGCCTGATTGGAAACATATTGTTGTTCTTTCATTGGTTCTGGGTCAGAATCAAGGCATTTCCTTTGTAATGACATTGTAGGTGTATCTCCAGCATATAGACTGCAGCAATTCGAGAAGGCAGCTCACCAGCACCTTATCAAGGCCAACAAGGGTTGGGCAAAAATGCTGATCCAGCTAGTAAAGCCCACATCTCATGAATGAACAGAAGAAAAGGCATTTTGAATCGTTAGGATATGCTGAAGCAAAAATGTACTCCAGAGCAGTATTGCTTATTGATGACTTTTTGACTCAAATTATTGGATCATGGACTTGGGAATTTCTCTCATTTAAAAGGGCTTTATGATTAAAGCAGTATTTTGTGATCGTCGCATTGTTATTTGTAGGACCTTCGTGTATATATTTATCACTATTCTTCAAAAGCATTTCCTTGACGTGAAGTGCTTTGGGACAGTCTGAAATCATAAAAGATGCTGTATAAATGTAAGAATTTATTTAGAAAAGTGAGTTTTGTTTTTGTTTTATTATAGCTCTCTACTTCAAAAGGCTGCATTGCAGGTGATCTGTGCTATACAGAGGAAGATGGCAACAGAGTGAACTGTGCCTGCAATTCAACTGTATGTACTAAGTTTATTTAAGATTGTTCCAAATTACTAAAGATTGTATCAAAAAAGTTAAACAAGATACAGAAATCAACAAATAAGGATGTGACCAGGTAAAGGTGATGAACAGCAAGAAACTGCTGTCTTATCCGTTCTGCCTCCAAAGCTGTAATATCAGATTGTGCAAATACCTCCCATAAAAAAGATCTAAGCATTATGAAGGCCAATTAAACAGTGGCTACGTGTGCTTTTATTAGAACAGTTCCTATGCTGCAAAAGTGTCCTGTGCAGCCAAATTGTTTTAATGACCGTAAGACATAGGTGTAGAAATTAGGTCGTTCAGCCCATCGAGGCTGCTCTGCCATTGAATCATGGCTGATAAGTTTCTCAACCCCTTTCTCCCCATAACCCTTGATGGCCTTGACAATCAAGAACCTATCGACCTCTGTCTTAAATGTACGCAATGACCTGGCCTCCACAGCCTTCTGTGACAGTGAACTCTATAGATTTGTAACTCTGGCTAAAGAAGTTTCTCTTTATCTCTGAAATAAGAGGTCTTCCTTTTACTCTAAGGTTGTGCCCTCATGTCCTAATCTGTCCTACCAGTGGAGTCATCTTCCTAACATCCACTCTGTCCAGGCCACTCAGTATTTTGTAAGTTTCAACTAAAATCCCCACCCCCCCCAACTTAACTCCATCGAGAATGAACTCAGAGTCCTCAAACCTTCTTCATATGTTAAGCTTTTCATTCCTGGGATCATTCTCATGAACGTCCTCTGTGCCCCTTCAGGGCCAGTACATCTTTCCTGAGATATAGTGCCCAAGACTCCAAATATGGCCTGATCAGAGCCTCGTAGATCCTTGGAAGTGTATCCCTGGTTTTCTATTCAAGTTCTCTCAAAATAAAGACGACATTGCGTTTGCCTTCCTGACAACTGACTTAACCTGCAAGTTTACCTTGAGACAATCCTGGACGAGAACTCCCAAATCTCTTCGCACTTCTGACTTCTGAATTCTTTCCCCATTTAGAAAATAGTCCATGCTTCTATTCTTCTTACTAAAGTCCATGACCTCACACTTTCCCATGTTGTACTCCATCTGCCACTTCTTTGCCCACACTCCTAACCTGTCCAGATCCTTCTGTAGCCTCCCCGCATTCTCAACACTACCTGTCCTTCTACCTATCTTTGTATCATCTGTAAGCGTAGCCAGAATGCCCTTAATTCCTTCATCTAGATCATTAATGTGTAAAGTGAAAAGGTGTGGTCCCAACACTGACTCTTGTGGAACACCACTTGTCAAAGCTGCCATCCTGAGAAGAATGCTTTTATTCCTACTCTCTGGCCGAAGGCAGTCTTCTATCCATGCTAGTACCTTGCCTCTCACACCATGGGCCCTTATCTTTCTCAGCAGCTTCCTGTTAGCACCTTGTCAAAGGCTTTCTGTAAATCCAGGGTAGTTAATATCCATTGGCTGTCCTTGGTCTAACCTGCTCGTTACGTCTTCAAGAAAATCTAACAGATTTGTTAGGCATGACCTCCCCTTGATGAAGCCATGCTGACTTTGCCATATCTTACCATGCACTTCCAAGTATTCAGAAATCACATCCTTCACAATGGGCTCTAAAATCTTACCCAGGATGGAGGATAGGCTAACTGACCTGTAATTTTCAGTCTTTTGCTTTATTTGCCTATTAAACTGGGGTGTAGTCCATCTCGTCCTGGTGATTTATCCGCCTTCAGGCTAGTCAACTTTTCTAGCACCTTCTCCTTGGGTGATGGCCACGATACTCTGCTCTGCCCCAACTCTGAAATTTTTGGGATATTGCTCGTGTCTTCCACTGTGAATACTGACGCAAAATAATGATTCAGTTTCTTAGCCATTTCCTCGTTCCCCGCTACTATCTCTCCAGCGTCATTTTCCAGCAGTCCAATGACTACATTTGCCTCTCTCTTGCCCTTTATATGTCTAAAGAAACTCTTACAGTCCTCCTTTATATTCCTGGCTAGCTTACCCTCATATTTAATCTTCTCCCTCCTTATTTCTTTTGTGTTGCCCCCTGTTAGTCTTTGTAGGCTTCCCAATCGTCTGGTTTCCCACTGCCCTTCACCACATTATATGCTTTGTCTTTCACATTTGTGCTTTTCTTGACTTCCCAAATCATCCATGGTTGCCTCATCGTCCCTGTACCATGCTCTTTTTGCCTAGGGATTTCTTTTGCTGTGTTTCCTGAATTATGCCTAGAAACTCCCGCCATTGCTGTTCCACTGTTTTTCATGCTAGGCTCCTCTCCCAGTCAAATCTGCCCATCTCCTCACTCATGCCTCTACAGTTGCCTTTATTCACCTGTAATACCATTACCTCCGATTTTATCTTCTCCCTCTCAAATTGCAAAGTAAATTCAATCATATTGTGATTACAGCCTCCTAAGGGTTCCTTCCCCGAAAGCTCCCTCATCAATTCTGCCTCATTACACAACACGAAATCCAGCATTATGTAGAGCTGGATGAATACAGCCAGCCAAGCAGCATCTTAGGAGCAGGAAAGCTGATGTTTCGGGCCCAGACCCTTCATCAGGAATGAGGGAGGGGAAAGAGGTTCTGAAATAAATAGGGGGAGGCGGATCAAAGATGGATAGAGGAGAAGATAGGTGGAGAGGAGACAGACAAGTTAAAGGGGCGGGGATGGAGCCAGTAGAAGTGAATATAGGTGGGGAGGTAGGGAGGTCAGTCCAGGGAGGATGGACAGGTCAAGGGGCGGGATGAGGTTAGGAGGTAGGAAATGGGGGTGCAGCTTAAGGTGGGAAGATGGGATAGGTAGGAGGAAGAACAGGTCAGAGAGGCAGGGACGAGCTGGGCTGGTTTTGGGATGCGGTGGGGGAGGGGAGATTTTGAAGCTTGTGAAATCCACATTGATACCATTGGGCTGCAGGGTTCCCAAGCGGAATACGAGTTGCTGTTCCTGCAACCTTAAGGTGGCATTGTTGTGGCACTGTAGGAGGGCCAGGATGGACATGTCGTCTGAGGAATGGGAGGGGGAGTTGAAATGGTTCACAACTGGGAGGTGCAGTTCTTTATTGTGAACCGAGCATAGCAGTTCTGCAAAGCGGCCCCCAAGCCTCCGCTTGGTTTCCCCAATGTAGAGGAAGCCATAGTGGGTACAGTGGATGCAGTCTACTACATTGGCAGATGTGCAGATGAACATCTGCTTGATGTGGAAAATCTTCTTGGGGCCTGGGATGGGGGTGAGGTAGGAGGTATGGGGCAGGTGTAGCACTTCCTGCAGTTGCAGTGAAAAGTGGTGGGGCTGGAGGGGAGTGTGGAGCGGACAAGGGAGTCACAACGAGAGTGGTCCCTCCGGAAAGCAGACAAGGGCGGGGAGGGAAAAATGTCTTTGGTGGTGGGGTCGGATTGTAGATGGCGGAAATGTCAGAGGATGATGCGTTAGATCCAGAGGTTGGTGGGGTGGTATGTGAGGAGGAGGGGGATTCTTTTTTGTTTGTTATTATAGGGATGTGGTGTGAGGGATGAGTTGCGGGAAATGCGGGAGACACGGTAGTGGGCGTTGTTGACCACTGCGGGAGGGAAGTTGCGGTCCTTGAAAAACGAGGACATCTGAGATGTATGGGAGTGGAATGCCTCATCCTGGGAGCAGATGCGGCGGAGGCGAAGGAATTGGGAATAAGGGATAGCATTTTTGCAGGAAGGTGGGTGGGAGGAGGTGTATTCTCGGTAGCTGTGGGCGTCGGGCTTGAAATGGATATCGGTTTCTAGGTGGTTGCTGGCGATGGAGACAGAGAGGTCCAGGAAGGTGAGAGAGGTGTTAGGGATAGTCCAGATGAATTTAAGATTGGGGTGGAAGATGTTGGTGAAGTGGATGAACTGCTTGAGCTCTTTGTTGGAGCATGAGGTGGCGCCAATACAGTCATCAATGTAACAGAGGAAGAGGTGGGGTTTAGGGCCAATGTAGGTACAGAAGAGGGATTGTTCCACGTAACCTATAAAGAGACGGGCATAGCTTGGGCCCATGCGGGTACCCATGGCCACGCCTTTTGTCTGTAGGATGTGGGAGTATTTTATGTCAAGGTGGCAGGATGAGGTTAATAGATAGGAAATGGGGGTGTGGCTTGAGGTGGGAGGCGGGCATAGGTGAGAGGTTTTTAGGTCAAGGGGACAGGATGAGGTTAGTAGGTAGGAAATGGCGCCGTCCTCCCTGGATTGACCTATCTCTTCCCTACCTCCCCACCTTCACTCACCTTTACTGGCTCCATCCCCGCCTCTTTGACTTGTCTGTCTCCTCTCCACCTATCTTCTCCTCTATCCATCTTCGATCTGCCTTCCCCCTTTCTCCCTATTTATTTCAGAACCCCGTTCCCCTCCCCCTTTTCTGATGAAGGGCCTAGGCCCGAAACGTCAGCTTTTCAGCTCCTGAGATACTGCTTGACCTGCTGTGTTCATCCAGCTCTCCACCTTGTTATCTTAGATTCTCCAGCATCTGCAGTTCCTAGTATCACAAAATCCAGCATTACCTGTCCCCTAATGGGCTCCACCATGACCTTCTCCAAAAAGCCTTCTCGTAGACATTCCGCAAATTCCTTTTCTTGCAATCCACCAGCAACCTCATTTTCCCAGTTCACTTGCATATTGAAATCCCCTATGACCACCATAACTTTGCCTTTCTTACAACCCTTTTCTGTCTCCTGCTCCTGAGTACTACTTGGAGGCCTATATATAATTCCATCTATAGCTTTTTATTACCTCTGCAATTTCGCAACTCTACCCACACAGATTCTACACTATCTGATTCAACTTCATTTCTTACTATTGATTTAATTTCATTTCTTATCAATAAGGCAACCCCATTCCTTCTGCCCACCTGCCTATCTTTTCAATAAGATGTGCATCCTTGGATATTCAGTTCCCAATCCTGGTCGCAATAAAGGTCGCAATCCAAGTAAGGATTGAGGGAGAAAAATGTTATGATTTATTGCCTGATTATAAATGGATTTGCCATCTATCTCTCTTATTACTCGAGCTTGTTTGTAACTTTATGATTTTCTTTTCATCGTGTTGTGTTAGCCCTTGGATAAAAATTCACATTTATGGACTGAATGACACTCCAAACCACAAAATTAATCTCATACTGAACTATGTTGCTGTCATTGAGATACCTGAAGCAGCATTTGACTGCAAATACAGTGCACGTTATGTCATATCTTATTAAATGTGCAATGTTACTTTCAAAGTAACGTGCAAAGGCATGCAACGATATCTGCAGCATGGTGATAATTCAACACTTTCCTGGTAGAATTATGGATAAGATCTCAGGCAGGAAACCACAGACAACAGCTTTACGAAAAAGCACAAACTGGTGTTATGAAGATGCTGCACTATTTTTTTAAAGCGGTGTTAATTTGAACAAACTGAGAAGAGATACCTGGAATTTCTTGTAAGCAATTCATGGAAAGGACATCAGGATGTAATTTCTTTTCAGAACCACTTCTTAGGGTATACAGACAGTACATATTCAGAACTAATTTCTGAAGAAGGTTTTAGGCCCGAAACGTCAGCCTTCCTGCTCCTCTGATGCAGCTTGGCCTGCTGTGTTCATCCAGCTCCACACCTTGTTATCTCATATTCAGAACTGCTGGATTTACTGGAAATCTCATGCCTGAATTTATGGCTTTGATTTGAATGTTATTTGATATTCGGTTGGAGTAGATTCTGCTGAGAGGGAGATAAGCTACCTGGGTAATCCTCTACCTTTCTGGGAAAACTCTTGCGGAGAGCTGAGTATGAGACCTAAAAAATTGATGTTTTTCTGAAAAGCCTACAGCCTGTGGATTTTCAGCAATTCCTGGATAAACTGTGACACCCAGCTATGCAAGCTACCTGAAGCATTCTGAACATTTCATTCTTTATCCCTTTGCCATCAAGAGCTAACAGTTATTGACCAAAGTGTTCCCCTCCCACTCCACAAAATTAATTCCTGTAGATAAAGTTCAATTTTTTTCCCTTTAATTGGTATGTGTATGTTGTGTTTTTTAGGAAGTTAAGTACTTGTACTTTTCCAGTTCGCAATATATTGATCAACTTTATTGAATAAGTTATTTTTGCCAATAATAAATCAGTTATTCTAATTTGACTACATCAGTTACTAGATAAAGAATTCAAACTTATATGGTGACCAGCGGAGGGTGGGAATATAGAGCGACAGTGACTCATGAATGGCTTTCCTACACCAGTTGTAACATTCAAAGCATAATGTTAACCTTTGAGTCAGGAATGATGTAGGGACATTGGAAAGATTCTGAAACACAAAATAATGAAGCAATAAAGGGAATGATGTTTTTAAAGCTAATTAATGTTTCTTTTCCTTTAACAGGCTGTTCTTGTCCCATCGAATGTGGATGGGATACAAAGTATCCTTTTTATAACTAATAATCAAGATTAGATTAGATTCCCTACAGTGTGGAAACAGGCCCTTCAGCCCAACAAGTCCATACCGCCCCTTGAAGCATCCCACCCAGACCCATGCCCCTATAACCCACACACCCCGAACAATTTAGTATGGCCAATCCACCTAGCCTGCACATCTTTGGACCGTGGGAGAAAACCGGAGCACCCGGAGGAAACCCCCGCAGATACGGGGAGAATGTGCAATCTGCACACAGACAGTCACCCGAGGCTGGAATCAAACCTGGGTCCCTGGTGCTGTGAGGCTGCAGTGCTAACCACTGAGCCACCGTGCCGCCCATAAACCATTATAAACCGAGATAAATCATTAATACTAAATATTGTTGGTGACAATTTTATTCCTTTACTTCCTTAGCAGAGAATATTACATAGTGATATGTCTACTGAGTTGGTAATGTCATAACTTGATTATTGATTTATCAGTTTAATATGATCCCAGGTGATTCATTACACGTTGCTGTATTGGTGCACCTCCTTTTTAAAAAAAAAGTCATTCTATATTTTTGCCTTTTTTAATTTCCATATGTGAACATTTCAAATGAAATTTTTTTTGTGAATTGTCTCAATGTAGGTATTAACTTTTAAAAGGAAGAAGAGGTACTGTATAACAAATAAACTTAATAGAAACTTAATCAGGAACAAAAGAGAAGCGGGGTGGTAAGCCAAGAAAGATCAAATTAAATAAAGAGAAAGTAAATAGAGAAAGAGAAGACTAAGAATAACATGGAAAAAGAAATATCAGTACAAGGGAGTGAGCGCATGGCCTTAAAAAAACCCAGGGGACAGATTCACTCATACCGTATCAATAATTTATACAGTTCTGTCCTTGATATCAAAGGCATAGAAGCCTTCTGTTGGTATTGTATTGTTCTGTACGCAACTATAATATAGATGTTAACATGTTGATTGAATGCTCCAACATAAGACAGGAATTGTAGTATTCATTTACCGATATTTCCCAGGAGTAATTTGTATGTTAATTCACCTTAAATTTTAAGATTTAAAATCTGCTGCTAAATTTGTGCTTGTAGTGGAAAAAGATGCCACCTTCCAGAGGTTATTGGATGATGACTTTTGTACAAAGGTGTTGCCATGTATTATTATAACTGTAAGTGCCCTGATGTCTTTTTTCTGTTTCTTTTTTCACTATAAACCTGGCACTTATTGTTTCAGCATTCTTTAATTCATGTATTTGAGTTTCATTAAGGATGCTGTTTAGCCCTTTCTGTTCTTGAAACAGTACTAAATGTACATTATAACCTCTGCAGACCACGCCATTCAAGGAAATAGCAAAATCGATTATTACAAATGAGCTGTTGATAATTACAATTGTGAGTCACTTAAGGTGCTAAGAGAGCTTGGGAAGATTGAGAAAGGACTCATATATTTTCCTCCAATAAGTCCTTTCTACGTGAGGAAAGAAAGAGACAGAAGGAAATGCAATCCACTGAATGGAAATAGAAGTGTGCATTTAAGGAAATTACCTTAGGCATCTTCTGCGCGTCCTAACTGGGTATAGCTGTGCTGGTGTTTAGCAGAATCAGTTATTTGAGGTTCTTTTTGGAATCAGCTTGGTCTGACTCTATTTCCAAATTCCTAGGAAAACAGAAATGAAGAGGATGTTATGAGGCTGCCTCAGATTCACAACGAAAAATGTGTATGTTTGTGGCAAACTTAAAAATAAGTTGGTGCAGATATTCTGATGGCCAGGTAGTTGTCAGAACAGTGCAGACTGAGCTGCACATTGGGATGTCAGAAAATTCTTGACGCAGCAGACTCTGTGATAATTGCCCAGCACATTGAAACTTCCAGTAGGCATTCCTCCATGTGTAGAATTGACAAAATCATAAATTTCAGAAGGATGCAACTCAATTAAGCTTTGTTACCCAGGATAAGTTGGAAAACCTATTCTCATTCCTAACACCACTACACCCCACCCAATCCCCCAGATGAAATGCCCCCCAGACTCACTCATCAAACTGATCCCTTGAATCTGACCATCCCCTCTCCCATTAGATGTCAGACCTGACATTCCCCACCTGGAAAAACCTGATAGCCCCAACTCCAGAGCGCCAGACATACATTCCTCACCAACCCAACCTGAGTTGACATCCTTATTGACTTGAGCACAGTCCCAACACCTCCCTTCTCCAATGCAATCCTGACCTGACACCACCTGACCTGACACAGCACCTGACCTACTCCTCTCAACTCTCATTCACTTGACTGGCACCTTACCCCCTCACCCAGCTGGCATTCCAGCCACCTGGCAACTTACCTACCTGGCACGTACGTCCTAACCCACTTGGCCTGGCTGCTTCACTCACCTGGCATTCTAGTCCCCTCACCTGGTTCACTGACCAGCTGGCACACTCTCCCCCTCACCCACCTGGCACCCCATTTCCCTCACTCCATCTTATGCTCCAGATCCTTCACTTGCCTTATAGTGTTACCATTTAATGGGGTTACTGTCAAGGTGCTGGCTGTGCTTTAGGATATGTATATCACAACATGTGGCACATTGACTGCTGCTAAGGGAGCACAGTTCAACAAAGGTTTTCTTCACTCCTGTATTCCTGAACACTTTTGTAACAGGAGGCCCATGTTCAGAAAACCTCAGCGCACAAGTCATGTGAAGGTAAGTAGGCGAGTTTCAATCGGATCAGGGTTGAAAATCGGTTTCCCCATCCTGATCAGAATATGTGATGACTACATTTAAAAAGGTTTTCGTGTGTGTTACTGTCATGAAAATGTGAAATTGCCTATTTTAGCAGGAAGAAAGAAAACAAAGCATATTATCTAAATGGCAAGAGATTACAGAAGCCTGAGGTGCAGAGGATCTTGGTGTTCTTGAGCTTGAATTATTAAAGATTGATATGCAGATACAGCAAGTAATTGGGAAAACAAATAGAATGTTTTTATTAATCATTAGGGGAATTGAATGCAGAAGTATGATTGTTTTGCTTCTGCTATACAGCGTACTGGTAAGACCGCATCTGAAGTACTTAGTCAACCTCTTTAAGAAAGGATGCAAATGCATTGGAGGCAGTTTACTGGACTAATACCTGGATTGGAGAGGTTGTCTTGTGAGGAAAAGTTGGACAAGCTGGGATTGTATCCACTGGAATTTAGAAGAGTAAGAGGCAACTTGATTGAAACATATAAACATATAAAATCATGAAGGATCATGGCAGGGTAAATGTGGAGAAGATATTTCCTCAGATGACAGAGGAGTCACTGTTTAAAAATCAGGGGTTGGCCAATTAAAACGGAGAAGTGGTTAATGGGTTTTTTTGTGACATTGTAGGTATTTGTGGTCTCTCTCAGAAAAGATGGTGGAGGCAGATTCCTTGAATATTTCTAATGCAGAGGTGGATAGATGCATGTTAAACTAGGGGTGAAAGCTTATCAAGAGTTGGAGTGAATATGGATTTGAAGCTACAATCAGATCTACCACAATCTTATTGAATGGTGGAGCAGGCTCAAGGGGCGGAATGGCCTCCTGCTGTTACGGATTAGTATATTTGTAGGTCAAAATGATTATGTCTGTATGACAGTTGCTCAACAATACACGACTGTACACTGGCCATGAGCTCAAAAGAACCTTCTGACTTTAGTCTCCAGTTCTTTTATCATTACTCATTCCTTCAAGAACCTTCTGGTCTCTAAAGGTTTACCACTCTGTTGTCAGAACTCTTAGGTTTGCAAAGGCCAGATGGGTTCCAGTCAGTGAAAACAGCAGTTCATGACTGATGACTCAAGGCAATCTTACTGCTTCAATTCGTTCTTTTTAACAGAAGACAATCACATCACAGCCTGATTCCACAAGGAATCTTAGATAAATATTTTACCAAACAACAGTACACTTATACATGTTACAGTGGATACAAGTGGCCAGATTACAAAAGATGAAGAGCACGGTACTTGAATGAAGAGCTTGTTCTAGGCCACACACCATGGCTAGAGCCATGCTGTAACACCAGGAGTTTTAGACACATTCCAGAATTACCATCGTGGGTATTATCCAAATGAAGCAGTTGTGATCAAGCATGATTGTGATTGTTTGTAGGCGAGTCTTACATGTACTGAGTAGCAATTCAAGACATCGGCGACACATTACTTTACAGCTCAGGTACAGTGAAAGTGATTTTCAGCACTGCTGTTGAAGCCCAGGGATCCAAGTGTATGATCTGATCTCATGATGCCAGGAGATTGGATAATGATGCTTGAAATAGAAATGTAGATATTGTAGCTCTGTTCAAAGTTAGACCAGTGTTGAGACAGTGTTTTTGAAGTTTGAACGTTGAGGGTCAGGCTGTTGAATATCTGTACACCTTACACCGGACTCCATTAGCCTTTGATCTAGCTTCTCAAGTATCTGACGAATCTGTGGGATGCACTTACGACAGTGCATTTGCATGAAGTCTTGGTGACTTACCTGCCTTTAAATATCCTAGTTTGTCAAATATTCTGCCGACGTGATAGAGACTGTTACAATGTTTTTTCTCCCATTAGCACCTTGCTTATCAGTTTTCTTTGGACTATTTAGCATGTCCTCCACCATGGAGACTAATGCAAAATTTCCCTGCCATTTCCCTGTTTCCCATTATCAGCTCCTCATTGCCTTCTTCAAGGATTCCACACTTATTTTAGCTGCTATTCCTTTTATATGCCTGTAGAAGCTCTTGATATTTGATTTCATCATTCTACCTAGCCTACTTTCATAATTAGTTTTCTCATTCTTTATTAGCTTTTTAGTCATGTGCTACTGTTTCTCCCAAAAAAATTCCCAATCCTCTGTCCAATCACTAGTTTTATAACTTTGTATACCTTAGTTTTGACTGGATATACTGCTTGACCATCTTTGTTAATCACATGTGGTTCATCCTTCTCACCCTGTCCTTTATTTTAACCAGAATATTTTTTTGCTGAGCATATTAAAATATCTGCTTAAGTATCTGCCACTATTCATGCGATGACTTTTCTTTTGGCCTATTTTCCTAGCCTCGTTAGGAATCTTCCTGCCACAGTAATTGCCCTTACTTAATTTGAAGATTTAGGATTGTGATCCAAGTTACTCTCAAACTGAATTTTAAATTCTATTATGTTGTGACCATTACACCTTCTTAGAGGATCCTTAACTAAGAGATCCCTTTTCAGATTATCACATCGTATGTTACTAAATCTAAACTATCCTGTTACATTGGATAACCTATTGCTCTAAGAAGCAATCGCTGATACAGAAGAAATTTGTCCTCCATGTTATCCTTGCCCATCTAATTTTTCCTTTCAGTATGCAGATTAAAATCACCCAAGACCATTTTGGTGCCCGTGTTTTACATGCATCTGTTATTTTCTTGTTTTGTTTTGTTTGTATTGTGAGTTTGGTATTCCTGGCTGAGGGGAAATTGCAAAAAGAGAAGGCAATGCGGGGCAAGAACTATATTATGCATTGCAGAAGCATCTGTAAGTGAATTAGAGATGTACCATGAGGGTTCTCACAGCTGGTACATGTCATATACCAATTCCCGTGGATGTCAAGTGCCTGTAACTAGAGCCCAGAGAGTATGCCAAAGGTGTTGATGCCTGTCTTCAATGTGGAGGTCATTTCAAGCAAACAGCAAGCTGAAGTTGCGAGTTACCTGCTCTGACTTTCATGTTGAGAATTCTTGATGTCTAGATTATTCAGTGAGACTGGTAAACTAGATGCTCAATATTAATGAGGCAAGTTGTACAATTAATAAGGCTTTTAACAAGCTTTAATCCTGTTAATCGGCAACTCACCACTGCCAGTTTGTGAATACATAAAAGATGCAGTGAGTTCCTCTGAACATAGGCTAGATCTCTCCAGACTTCTTGTGTGATTTTGCCATGTCCCCTGCCATAACTCCCAGGGCAGAAATGGCTAGCACGAGGGGGTCATAGTTTTAAGCTGGTTGGTGGAAAGTATAGAGGGGATGTCAGAGGCAGGTTCTTTACGCAGAGAGTTGTGAGAGCATGGAATGCGTTGCCAGCAGCAGTTGTGGAAGCAAGGTCATTGGGGTCATTTAAGAGACTGCTGGACATGTATATGGTCACAGAAATTTGAGGGTGCATACATGAGGATCAATGGTCGGCACAACATTGTGGGCTGAAGGGCCTGTTCTGTGCTGTACTGTTCTATGTTCTGTGTTCTAACTCATGTCATTCAGGGTCCTATAAGATACTGTTCCAAGAACTTGAGTTTCTTTTTGAAATCACCTTGTTAGCCTTTATTTCAGAAATTGTGATCTATACTTGTAGATCTCTTTGTTCTTTTTTGTACACTCTTAATATATAAGCAGTGTGTGGCCTCCTAATACCTGCCACTAAAGTGTAATGACTTCAATCTTAGGCTTCTTGGTGTCACACTAGGTCAAATGCTGCTTTGAAAGTAAGGGTAATCATTGCCTCATGAATTCAGTTATTAGTAAGTATTCGATTAAGGCGGCAATGTGGTGTCAACTGAGTGATTCTGCTGAAATGTAAATTAAGTATCAGTGAACAAGTAATTGGTGAGTGCTGATGATTGAAAGTAAACTGATGAAGTGATAATTGTTAAGGTTAGACTTGTTCTGATTTTTCCAGACAGTGCATTACACCCTTGAAAAGAGATTTTAAAGATAAGCCCATTAATTACAGGCCAGTTGCTTCAACTTTGCTGGTGGGGAAACTTGTAAAAATACTTAATTGGGATAGACTTAGTAGTCACATGATAAAATGTGAGTTATTTTGGAAGAGTCAGCATGGATTTGTTAAGGGAAAATCACATTGAATTAAATTTCTGGAGTTTTCTCAAAAGTTAAGAGGGTGTTGGTAAGGGCAAAGCTGTTGATAGGCTGTGCATGGATTTCCAAATGGTGTTTGATACAGTGCATACAACAGGCATGTGAGGAAAGTTGAAATTCATGGAATAAAGCAGTAACAATGTAGGTGCAAAATTGGCTGTGGAATTGGAAATAGGCAGTAATGGTTAATGAATATTTTTCAGGTGGCAGAGAGTTTGTAGTGAAGCTCCTCAGAGGTCAATATCTAGACTCACTTTTCCTGATTAGATAAGAATGATCTGGATCTATGCAGGGGACAATTTCACAGCTGGCAGTTGATACAACACTTCTAAGAGTCATAAAATGAAAGGAGAACACTATTAAATTTCAGATGGACATTGGCAAATTGTAGAGTGGGCAGATAGGTAACAGATGATATTCATGCCATGGCACAGTCCCACCAGTGGTGGGATGGGATAGTAGCTCAGTGATTAGCACTGATGTCTCACAAGACCAGGGTCTTGGGTTTGATTCCACCCTCGGGTGACTGTCTGTGTGGAGTTTGCACATTTTTCCCTGTGTCATCAAGATGCTCAGGTTTCCACCCACAGTCCGAAGCTGTTAGGTTGGATGGTTTGGCCATTTTAAATTATCCATAGTGTCCACAGATGCGCAGGTTGGTGGGTAACCATGGGAAATGCAGGGCTAAAGGGATAGGATGGGTCTTGGAGGGATACTGTTTAGAGGGTCGGTGTGGATTCAATGGGCTGAATGGCCTGCTTCCACAGTGTGGATTCTGTGATTCATTGTGGAGAAGTGTGAGGTGATGTACTTTGACACAAAGAACATCGAGAGACAGTATAAAATAGAGCACTATTCTAAAGAGGTGTGCAAGGCCATAAAAACCTGGATGTAAACATGCAAAAGTCATTAATGATGGCAGAACAGGGGGAGTGCTGTTAATAAAACACAAGCTTTTTAGCAGGGACAAAAAGTACAAGAGCAGGGAGATTATCCTGTACCAATATAGAACACTGATTGGATCTCAGTTGGAGCATTGCTTACAGTTCTGAGTGCACCATTTTAGGAAGAATGCTAAATGCATTGGAGAAAGTGCAGAAGAGGTTTATGAGAATGTTTGTGGGGATAGGAAACTTCAGTTATGAGGAATAATTAGAGAAATTGGTTCTGCTTTCCTCAGAGGAGAAGTCTCAGGGGATGTTTGCTAGAAGTTCACAAAATCATGATGGTTTGAACAGAGCATTTAGGGAGAAACTATTTGCACTTGTAAAGGATCAAGAACCAGAGGGCACGGTTTTAAATTGTTTTGCAAAAGAAGCAAATGCAAGGTGACGGGGGGGGAAACACTTTCACATGATGAGTGGTCCATGTATGGAATGTTCTGTCAAATCATGGTGGAGGCAGAGTTAGTCAAAGCATTTGAGGGCATTTAAAAATTAATAATGTACAGGCTTTTTGGAAAAAAGCAGGATTTTGGCACAGTCAAAACGCCCAGAGAGCCAGTGTAGACATGATGGGCTGAATGGCCTTCTGCTCTGTAACAGTTCTGTGGCTCTGTGACATAGTGTGATGATTTGAAATGCAGATTTGTTAAATTCACAATGGCTTTTTTTTGAAGTGCATGAGAACTCATTGTGTTGTGTTACATGAGTTACTGTCTCTTCATGCTGACATTGATGACCACAAATAGGACAACATTTAATTGCTCAGCATTCGCAGCCATTATATTAATGAAAACAAAGAAATCAAAAAGGATACTGTGGTGTTTCACAATCAATTCATCAGAAAGGATAATGATAAGAAACTCATTTGCAATGTGTCAGCCGAATTCATCAATCAGGTGTATTTACATGTTTTTGTTTTTTCAGCATCTGTTATCTCTACTGATTTTCAGGGCAAAGGAGTACCAGATCTGAGCACCAGGCTGATGGTCCGGAAACTATGGGACATTCTACACATTCCAGCTTTTGCCCTTATGGATGCTGATCCACATGGTAATAACAGTCTCAGAGTAAGAAGCCAGACTTAACATTTTTCCAGAGATAGTAGGAACTGCAGATGCTGGAGAATCTGCGATAACAAGGTGTAGAGCTGGACGAACACAGCAGGCCAAGCAGCATCATAGGAGCAGGAAAGCTTGACATTTCAGGCCTAGACCCTCAGCACGACCTTCTCAAGGGCAACTGGGGACGGGTAAGAAATGCTGGCCAGCCAGCGATGCCCATGTCCCACAAATCAATAGAGGGGAAAAAAACCTTTTCAGGAATTCTAGGTAAGCTTAAGATACAGCATGTAGGCAAAATTCCTTGGGATATACTGTGCCACAATTTGTGATCAGTGCCCTTAATGAACATTCCCTCTGCCAACAGTCTAACCCACAAAGCCTTCCCCTCAGTCCTATACCTGGAACGTCAAGCTTTCCTGCCCCTATGATGCTGCTTGGCCTGCTGTGTTCATCCAGCTCTACATCTTGTTATCTCTTAACATTTTTCCAAGTCTTTACTCTACATGTCCCTCCTGCTCTTCTAATGATATTGAGTCATGACAGATTGGCTGGGCCGGGATTTCCCAAGTATCTAGGTGAGTCCAGTCGAGTTTCTGGTCAATAATAACCCCCAGTTTGATAGTGGGCCTTCAGTGATGGTAACATCATTGAATGTCAAGGGGTGGTAGTTAGATTTCCTCTTATTGGTGATGGTCGTACCCTGGCATTTGTGTGATGCGAATGCCACTTGCCACTTGTCAACCCCAGCCTCGATATTGTCCAGTTCTTGTTGCACATGATCACAGACTGCTTCAGTATCTGAGGAGTTGTGAATGGTGCTGAACATTGTGCAGTCATCGGCGAACACCTCCACTTCTGATGTTATGATGGAAAGAAGGGCATTGCTGCAGCAGCTGAAGCTGGTTGGGCCAACAACACTACCCTGAGGAACTCCTGTGAAGATGCCCTGGAGCAGAGATGATTGACCTCCCAGGAGTCACGACCATCTTCCTGTGTGTCAGGTATGACTCCAACCACTGGAGTGTTTGCCCCCTATTATCCATTGATTCTAGTTTTGCTAGGGTTCCTTGATGCCACATTCGGTCAAATGCAGCCTTGTTATCAGGGGCTGTCTCTGTCATCTCACTTCTGGAATTCAGCTCTTTTATCCATCCTTGAATCAAGGCAAAAATGACGTCAGGAGCTGAGTGGCCCTAGTGGAACCCAAACAGAGCATCACTGAGCAGGTTATTGCTGAGCAGGTGCTATACTGATGATTGAGAGTAGAATGACGGGGCGGTAATTGGCTGGGTTGGATTTGTTCTGTTTTTTGTGTACGGGACATACTTGGGCAATTTTCCACATTGTTGGGTAGATACTGGTGTTGTAATTGCACTGGAACAGCTTGGCTAGGGGAGCCACAAGTTCTGGAATACAAGTCTTCAGTACTATCGCTGGAATGTTGTCAGGTTCTCCTAGCCTTTGCAGTATCCAGTGTCTCCAGCTGTTTCTTGATATCACATGGAGTGAATCAAATTGGCTGAAGACTGGTATCTGTAATGCTGGGGACTGCTGGCAGACGCAGAGATGGATTGTCTACTGGGCACGTCTGGCTGAAGATTGCTACGAATACTTCAGCCTTATCTTTTGCACTGATATAGTGGGCTCTTCCATCATTGAGGATGGGCATATTTGAAATCCCACACCCAGAATACATTTTGTGCCTTTGCCATCCTCAATGCTTCCTTCCAAGTGTCGCTGAACATGGAGGAGTACCAATTCATCAACTGAGGGAGATAATCAGCACGAGGTTTCCTTGCCTATGTTTAACCTGAAGCCATGAGACTTCATGGGCTCCAGAGTCAATGTTGTGGACTCCAAGAGCAACTCCCTCCAGACTATATTCCACTGTGTCACCACCTCAGCTGGGTCTGACCTGCTGGTGGAACAGGACATATCCAGGGATGGTGATAGTGGTGTCTGAGACATTGTTTGTAAGGTATGATTTTGTGAGTATGACTGTATCAGGCTGTTGCTTGACTAGTCTGTGAAACAGCTGTCCTAATTTTGACACTAGCCCCCAAATGTTAGTGAGGAGGACTTTGCAGGGTCAACAGGGCTGTTTCCGCTGTTGTCTTTCTGTAATGTGTTAAACTTTAACCAACTTGAGGCTCATTTTTTGTCACTTTTTTTTAAATTGCTACACCCTAGTTAAGAGGGAGTGAACTGATTCATTTCATTGTCGCACTCCATGAGCTGCAACAAAGTTTGGGTTTGGTATAGCTGATTATTAGATTGTATGTCTCAGGATGGGAACAGTGAGCCAGGTTTCTTAAAGTAACAAATGAGGAACCAATTTATTATGAAAAGAATTTACTCCAGCAAAGACTATTAACAAAACTACTAGAATTTACAAACATTCAACTACACTTCTTGTAACACAACTTAACACAACACTAACTTCGATTAACACAAAACCACCACTAAACCGGAGTTAAAATTAGAAATTTCTGCTGAGTGTTACTTTGCCAAAATACTTCAAAGCAACAGTTAAAATCATAGAAAAATACTTATTCACAGATTTTCCAAAATGCTGCTCTGCAGTCAATCTTGTTTGGCACTGAGTATCTTCATGGATCAGTTATGGCTTATTGAATCCCTTTTTTCTGAAGACAATGGTGTAGCTTCAGACCTCCCCTTAAGAACCTTCCACCATTGGTGAAGAAGACCCAGTGATGTTTTAACTGTGAGGGGATTCAGAGAAAAACAATAGGATAAGGACTTTTGCTCTCTCCGATTGCCTATGTTTAAAAACAATCTATTTTGCCTTGCAAATCAGGTCACATGACTTCTGTCTGAAAATGTTGCAGACTTGGTTAATCCAATCAGCTTCAGTTTGTCTTCTGTGAATGCATAACTTTTGCTGCAGTAGCCAGCATTCTTTACTTTGTAAAATGTTCTTTTGAAAATGGTTTAAGGTAGATTTATATGTCCAGTTGATGGTATTATAAGTTAATATTTGAACTAACATAATCACAGAAATATACAGCATAGAAACAGACCGTTTGGTCCATTCAGTCATGCCAACCAGATATCTTATAAATCTAGTTCCATTTCCCAGCATTTGGCTCATATCCCCTTAAACTCTTCCTGTTCATATACCCATCCAGATGTTTTTTAAATGTTGCAACCATAACAGCCTTCACCACTTTCTCTGGCCGCTCATTCCATGTATACATCACCCTCCGCTTGAAAAAGTTTCCCCTTAGGTCTGTTTCATATCTTTCCCCTCTCTCCTTAAACCTATGCCCTCTAGTTTTGAACACCCCACAGCAGGGAACAGACGTTGCCTGACTACCCTATCCATGCCCCTCATGATTTTATAAACCTCTATAAGGTCACCCCTCAGCCACTGACTCTGTAGGAAAAATAGCCCCAGTCTATTCCCTGTAGCTCAAATCATCCAACCCTGGCAACATGTATGTAAATTTTTTCTGAACCCTTTCTGGTTTTACAACATCCTTCTAAGGGAGGGAGACCAGAATTGCACACAATACACCAAAAGTAGCTGAACCAATGTCCTGTATGACTGCAACATGATCTCCTAACTCCTGTACTCAAACCACTGACCAATAAAGGAAAACGTACCAGACGCCGCCTTCACTATCCTGTCTACCTATAGCTCCGCTTTCAAGGATCAATGAACCTGCACTCCAAGGTCTCTTTGTTCAGCAACAGTTCCCAAAACCTTACCATTAAGTGTTTCAGCCCTGCCCTGATTTGCCTCTCCAAACGCAACACCACTTATTTATCTAAATTAAACTCCATCTGTCACTCCACTGGTCCATCTGATCAAGATCCTATTGTACTTTGCGGTAACCTTTGCTGTCCACTACACTTCCAGTTTTAGTGTCATCTGCAAACTTGCTAATCATACCTCCCTAAAACAAGTAACGTCTTTGTAACAGAGATAATGGGAACTGCAGATGCTGGAGATTCCAAGATAATAAAATGTGAGGCTGGATGAACACAGCAGGCCAAGCAGCATCTCAGGAGCACAAAAGCTGACGTTTTGGGCCTAGACCCTTCATCAGAGAGTCTTTGTAACAATATTTTTAGTGCACTGCTAACAAAATTCTGGGTGTCAGTTGTTTCAGTGGCTCCTCACCTATTTATTGATGTTACCAAAAAGTTGCAGCAATTTGGAGGAGGCAATGGTCTAGTAATATGGACAGAATAATATTAATCCAGAAGCTCAGTTAATGTTCCAGGTTCAAATCCTGCCATGGCAGATGGGGAGTTTGAATTCAACAAAAATCTGGAATTAATAGTCTAATAATGACTGTGAAACTATTATTGATTGTCAGAAAAAAAGTGACCTACCACCAATCAACCTAGTAAATTGTGGCAATCTGATACTATGATTATAATTTGTGTGATGGTGGGAGGAGGCCCTTAAATGCCCACAGTTGTGGCAACATAAAGTCTTCAATTAGTCCATACATGCCAGGCCATCAAATGTCTCCCCCATTGATGGAGCAGGGAATGTTTAAGCAGCAGAACTGCCACTGGTATATACCAGTATTCCCACAATCCACTTGTCAACTCGAGGCAAAAGAAATGTGGTCTGACATACATGGACAATTCAATGTGGCCTTTGAGCATGTATTTCATAACTAGAAAAACAAAGTACAGGTGCTATGAATGTTGAACATCTAAACCGAAACAGCTATTTTTGAAATACTCAGTCTGTGATGAGGAAAGGAGAGTAGCAGGCAGTATTTTATACTTTTCCCCCGTAGCAAGTTGGGAGTCAGGAAGGTTGGAATGGTTGCAGATGTTGATCCAGCCATCTTCCTGCCTCCACCCTGTTTTAAGCCTTCTGAGGGGAAGGCCCATAGGCATACTGCTTGTGGCCTCTGGACGTTACCCAATTATCAAAGGCAGGAGCAGGGTCTCTGAGATCAAACCACCTGTCCTTCCTGCCAAACCCCTCCACCCCTTATCTACACCCTCTACCCATCAAAGCCCTCCTGCTAACACTCGTGTCAGTCTCTGTCTCTCCATGATCCTACGCTTCCAGTGGATGTTGTTCCAGCAGCTGTCATCAGCCGCTGCTGATCTCTGATTTACCACCAGCTCTCTGTAGACAGTACTTCCCATCTCTGTAGCCCTCATCTTGGGGAAAATCTGCCAGTGGCCTGTTAATTACTTGATTGGTTCATAATTTGGCTGGTTCTCACCAGTGGAGGCACCACAGGTCTCTTGCCAGCTCTACACAGTTGGCTGAACTGCACACCTTCATAAACTGTCCATAAACTGTGTCTTCTGTGATCTTTCGTCCATTCTGATGTGTTTTCTCTTCACCAGATGTCACCTAGCCTGCTGAATAACATGTTTTATTTGGTTGTATTCAGGCATTGAAATCATGTGTATTTACAAGTATGGTTCGAGGGTGAGTATGTTTATTTGAAATCTATCCATTGAGTTACTAGAATGTCGTGATACAATAGTGAGTAAAACATTCATCAGCGCTGATTGTGTTATCTGCAAAGTGGAATTTGTGACTTGTTCCAATTTAAATTCATACAGAGCAGAAAAGACCCTTCGGCCCATTGAGTCTTCACTGACATAACTGCCACTGAAAGTGCACTAATCCCAATTTTTTTGCACTTGTCCCATATCCTTGAATGTTGCGATAATGGGCTTCAGATTCAGTTGTGTATCTCTGCACATTTCCAGACGTACTAATGATTTTTTTCCTCCACAATCAGAACATACAAACATTTCTTTTTTACATTATGTACGGAGAGCATCAAATTTTCTTTGTGCCCAATTTGTTTACTTATGGAGAAAGATATTCAGAAACATCACTGAATTGGCTTCATAGGATTTCATACCCGAACAGAAATACTTTGATACCTTGCTTGGCTTCTTTGAATCCTCTGCCAGGGGTAGTATCTGTGAATGGGACTAATAATGGTAACTTCCTTTGTGGAGATTCGGCAGTGCAGTTGCAGGACAGGTCCCAAAGAGTCCCTGGACAGCAAGGCTGGCTGCCCTGGTCCCCACAGGTGTAAACATGAACAAGTTGCCTCGGTCTGCTAAGCAGCAAGGGGAACACCGCATGGGAGTGCCTATATTTGCAGGGCACTGCATCTGTTAGAAGGCTGATTGGATTGTGGTGCCGAGAACATTTGGATAGATGAGAATTTTAAAATAATAAAATTGATTTATGTCATTTAGGCATGCTTTATACATTATTAACATTTAACTGTTAGTTACTTTCTACACAGATGTCAACAAATTCTCACCAAGGCTGTAGGTAGACCTTCTAAATATCCAGATGTGTTGGGAATGATATTAGTTTGATTTCCATCCTGTAATGGGAATGGCTAAACTTTCATCCTGTACCAATGATGTGTTCAATCGCCATTTACTCCAGGATCTCTCAGCTGAATTACTATTGAATCAGGTGGTCCCTTGCAACAATCTCATCCTGCATGAACTTCTTGGCACATTTCCTGGCATGCCTTGCAGCAAGACTGCATTCCCCACCCATGTTTCAGCCTCCTTGGCCTGGATTCCCCTTACCCTTCTTATCCACTTTCTTCTCTCCATCCTATTTTGCCTTATTCTTCCTCTTCCAAAAATGTGGGGCCTCTGTCATCCTCTTTGTCTTCAAGAGCCAGTCCTTGGCTGCAGCATTTAGCCCATATTGGGTCTGCAGAACAGTTCAGTGAGCTCCACCAGAGCAGTCAGACTGCTGGAATTTACATTTTATTAGGGCCGTGACCTGGTTAGTGAAAGTCCTAGTGTAGTGTTGGCTCTTGTTATCAATGAGCTGAGGCTTTGTGGATCCCAAAGTAGAGTTTGAAGCTACCTTTATATCTGACAGCTCTTAGTGACTGGAGTCCATCCATGTAATGAAAGCATGGGGTAAAATAGCTGAGGTAGTCTTGACTTGAAGAATATACAGTTATCCTGGAACCTTCCTGGAAAGCATGCACAGATGTGCAGTAAAATGTTCACAAGGATGCAAACTTTATGCACACTTATTGAATGGTGCTCCTCCCTGTTCATGAAGCTGACGGAGTTCTCTGTTGGTGCCTTGATGTGCCCAGTCCATGACACTCTAAGTTTGGTGGAATTTAACTTTGGAAATTAACCCAGTAGCCCTCTGCGTTTGTGAGGCTACATCTGTTTAGAAGTTGATAAAGTCAGTCACTCTGTAGGAAGGCATTTCAACAGTATGGATACTGACTGGGACCAGTCAGTCTTATGTCTGTGGTCAGCAAGGTTTTGGAAAGAATTCTGAGGGATAGGATTTATGACTATTTGGAAAAGCATAGCGTGATTAAAGGGAGTCAGCTTGGCTTTGTGAGGGGCAGTTCATGCCTTACAAATCTTATTGAGTTCTTTGAGGAAGTCACGAGACAGGTTGACGAGGGTCGAGCGGTGGATGTGGTGTACATGGACTTCAGCAAGGCATTTGATAAGGTTCTCCATGGCAGGCTCATTCGTAAAGTCAGGAGGAATGGGATACAGGGTGATTTGGCTGTCTGGATTCAGAATTGGTTGGCTGACAGGAGGCAGAGAGTGATTGTAGATGGTAAGTATTCTGCGTGGAGGTCAGTGCTGAGTGGTGTCCCACAGGGCTCTGTTCTTGGGCCTCTGCTCTTTGTAGTTTTTATAAATGACTTGGATGAGGAGGTTGAGGGGTGGATTAGTATGTTTGCTGATGATACAATGGTTGGAGGTGCCGTCGACAGTATCGAGGGCTATTGCAGACTTCAGCAAGACATTGACAGAATGCAGAGCTGGGCTGAGAAATGGCAGACGGAGTTCAACCTGGATAAATGCGAAGTGATGCATTTTGGAAGGTCGAACTTAAATGCTGAATATAGGATTAAAGGCAGGATTCTCAGCAGTGTGGAGGAACAGTGGGATCTTGGTGTTCAAGTGCATAGCTCCCTCAACATTGCGACCGAGTTGGATAAGGTTGTTAAGAAAAGCATATGGTGTTTTGGCTTTCATTAACAGGGGATTCGAGTTTAAGAGCTGTGAGGTTATGCTGCAGCTCTGCAAAACCCTGGTGAGACCACACTTGGAATATTGTGTCCAGTTCTGGTCGCCCTATTATAGGAAAGATGTGGAGGCTTTGGAGAGGGTGCAAAGGAGGTTTACCAGGATGCTGCCTGGACTGGTTGACTGAGCTCGGACTTTTCTCTCTGGAGAGAAGGAGGAAGAGAGGTGACCTGATTGAGGTGTACAAGGTAATGAGAGGTATAGATAGAGTTGATAGCCAGAGACCTTTCCCCAGGGCAGGATTGACTGCCACGAGGGGTCATAGTTTTAAGGTGTTAGGAGGAAGGTATAGAGGAGATGTCAGAGGGAGGTTCTTCACCCAGAGAGTTGTGAGTGCATGGAATACTTTGCCAGTGGTAGTCGTGGAAGAAGAGTCTTAGTGACATTTAAGCGACTGCTGGACATGGACAGCAGTGAATTGAGGGGAATGTAGGTTAGGTTATTTTATTTTTGGATTAGGATTATTCCATGGCACAACATCGTGGGCCGAAGGGCCTGTACCGTGCTGTACTTTTCTATGTTCTATGTTCATATCCCGTTAAGGTCAGAAGCAGAACCTTGAAGTCAGCAACCGCATTGACTTTCAACGTAATGTGATGTGGAGGTGCTGGTGTTGAGCCAGAGTGTAGAAGGTCAGAAGTCCCATGACACCAGGTTATAGCCCAACAGGCTATTTTGAAATCACAAACTATTGAAACACTGCCCCTTAAGGTGAAGTCACTTCAGCTGACGAAGGGGCTGCACTCTGAAAGCTTGCAATTTCAAATAAAGCTGTTGGACAATAATCTGGTGTCGTGTGACTTCTGACCTTTCAGTGTAACAGGCACGGCATGACACTTGACCTAGGGACTAGATCATCATTCACAAAGGAGGTTAGTCGCTTGCTCACAGGAAATCCAAATTCTTCTCCTGTACTGGTGCTTCACATTTCTGGGAGGGCAGACCATTGTGCTGTACATGTTCTGGCTATTGCCTGATTCTTCTCTTTCGCGCTAACCACTAAGCCTTTGGCTGTAGCCTAATTCCCGGGAATCTTTCTCCATAGCATTTTATCAGGACCATGACTTGGTCAGTGAATGTCCTGGCGTAGTGCTGGCTGTCATTATCACTGAGCTCAGACTTTGTATATGGATTCCAAAGTACCATTTGAAGCTACCTTTTCAGCGGCATCTGCTGTTGCTCCTGAATGGGCTGCGCATGTGTATGTCCAGTAGCAGACTTTTTCTTGGATGACGGATAAGTGAAGCTTAGCTGAACAGACTGACGATGACCCATTGGCGGATTTTTGTCCAGATTCTGTGCATTCAAAGACTTCACCCCTACCTCCAGTGTACTCCAGTACAAATTCAGGCCATTTTCCATGATTTTTCCAATTGAGTAAATTCAGAATTTCCTTTACTTTCAAATCTGATATAACTTTCCTGCCATAGAGGGTCCTCCTGTTGTGTCCATGACCTTAATGAGCTGAATGAAACAAAATTCCTTGAAATTCCACACTGTCTAAATCTGCCATCAGTGTAATTGCGTTCTTGACTTCAGACCGCATGCTTCTTGATCACAGGACACTCCATTTCTTGTGCTGGTCAATGGCTTTGGGACTTGTGCATGTGGTGATCCCCTGTCTGCTTTCAAAGGGGACAGTACAGTTCATTTCCTTTGTGTTGATACACCACTTGAGGGAAAACATTCCAGATCACAACAATGATCTAGAGCTAAGCAGTTCTACCTTCCTTATCCATTTTTTTTCAATAACTCCTATTCATTCTGAAGCTATTAAAAACATTTTTTCAATATTCAGCTTCTCAAAACTATAAGTTTTGAAAAGCCGTCTTCATATTTCCTTAATGTTCTCCATTGCTGTAGAAAATTCTCAGTTTTTCAAGCATCTCTTCAAAGCACATATCCTGGTATAATATTTCCACTTACGTTCAACCAATACCATTGAAAATCAGTACCATTTCCACAGCTTTGGATTCAGTTTCTGTAAGTATAAAAGTACAAACCAAAATTCTAAATTGCTGGAAAATCCCAGGAGGTCTTATAGCATCTGTGGAGAGAAAGCAGAGTTAATGTTTTGAGTCCAGTTCCACTTCTTCAGAACCTTTTGGGTCCCTGGACCTAAACGTTAACTCTCCTTCCTCTTCACAGATGCTGCCAGACCTGCTGAGTTTTTCTAGCAATTTCTGATTTTGTTTCTGATTTCCAGCATCTGCAGTTCTTTGGGGTTTTATTTATAAATAAGTGTATCATGCCCGTATGTTTTGACCATTTTTTCCTGTAGTTTTCACCTTGTAATTTCATTATTTATATCTCAAGAACACTCTTCACCTCCACTACATTAGAAATCATACTTTTATAGAGCTTTATTTACTTTCTTGTTTTTCCAAAATGTGTTATTTCCTTCATTTATTTGCTTTTATGTCCACTTGGTTTAAAATAAAAGTGTGTACTCTTGTGCATTTTGTTAAGACAAGCTGCTTTTTGTTCTGAAGAGGAGTCATACTGGACTCAGAAGTACTTCGAGAGGCTGGTCATGGCACACAGCAAATCCAGTTTCCTAGCCTGCCTTGTTCCCCTACAATTTTCTTACTGATGTAACAGGTCTACAGTGCATACCTTATCCCTAGCCCTGAACTCATGCCTGGAACATCTGGACAACAAGGACACCTACATCAGACTATAGCACTACCTTCAACACCAGTATCCCTTCCAGACTGATCTCAAAACTGTGACTTTGGTCTCGGCTCTTCTTTCTGCAACTGGATCCACAGCTTTCTGACCCATTGATTGCAACCAGTGAAGATAGGTAACCGCACCTCCTCCACAATACCATTCAACACTGGAGCCCCCCCAAGTATGCGTCCTCAGTTCCTTACTGTATTCCTTGTATACCAATGACTGTGTTGCCAAGTTCTGAACAAACGCCATCTACAAGTTCGCTGA
This sequence comes from Stegostoma tigrinum, assembly GCF_030684315.1. Taxonomy (NCBI): domain Eukaryota; kingdom Metazoa; phylum Chordata; class Chondrichthyes; order Orectolobiformes; family Stegostomatidae; genus Stegostoma; species Stegostoma tigrinum. The sequence continues at coordinate 59,322,061 of NC_081372.1, forward strand.
TGACACCACTGTAGTAGATTGGATATCTAACAAAGAGTCAAAAGAAGTTCTGAGAAAGGGTCACTTGACCCAAAACATTAACTCTGATTTCTCCCTAAAGATGCTGCGAGGCCGGCTGAGCTTATCCAGCAATTTCTGTTCTGGTCTTGTAAAAATTAATGTTTAATTCCAATGTCCATTCTTGTGCTATCATCACCTGGTCCATCTCTGACTCTTCCCTTCCCTTCCTTGACTACACTGTTTACATTTCTGGGTATGGGTATCCACCCGTATCTACTACAAACTCACTGACTCCCATTTATATCAACTACACTTCCTCAGACCCTGTTTCCTGTAAGGATTTCATTCCATTTTCCCAATTTCTTCATCTTCTCCACATCTGCCCTGATGATGCCACCTTCCACCATGGTTGATAGAATCCTCAACTGTATCTGACGCATCTCTTAGTTCTGCTTTCACCCCTTCCCTTCCCTTACCAAGAAACAACAGGGTTTCCCATGTCCTCACTTTCCCCCTCTCCATTCCACCACACGTTCAAAGAGTCATTTTCTAATATTTTTGCCACCTGCAAGATACCACAAGCGAACACACATTTTCCCCTCTCCTCTATTGTCGGCATTCTGCAGGAACCCTTCCCTCTCTGATACTGTGGTCCGCTCTTCCATTGCTCTGATCACTTCCTCATTCTATTATGGCACCATCTCATGCAATTGTCGAAGATATAACACTGGCCGTGACACCTCCTACCGACTCCAAGTCCTGAAACACATCATCCAGGTGAAGCAGTGTTTTATTTGTCCTACTTTCAATGTGGCCTTCTGCAATTCTGAGGAAGGTCACTTGACCAGAAATGTTAACTCTATTTCTGGCCACAGATGCTACCAGATTTGCTGAGCTTTTCCAGCAATTTCTGTCTTTGTTTCTGTATTTGCTGCTCCCAGTCTCTTTTACAATGGTGAGACCAAATACAGATTGGTTGACCACTTTGCAGAAAATTTCCACTCTGTCTGTAGAAATGACCATGACTTTCCAGTTGTTTACCATCTCACTAAACTACTTTGCCTCAAATATTTCTGTTCTTGGCCTGCTACGGTGTTCCAATGAAGCTCAACACAATCTGGAGGAACATCAACCCATTTTTCACTTGGGTAACTAGATGTAGAGCTGGATGAACACAGCAGGCCAAGCAGCACCAGAGAAGCAGGAAAACTGATGTTTCGGGTCTGGACCCTTTCTTCAGAAAAAAGCTTTCCTGCTCCTCTGATGCTGCTGGGCCTGCTGTGTTCATCCAGCTCTTGTTATCTCAGATTCTCCAGCATCGGCAGTTCCCACTATCTCTGAATCATTTTTCACTTAGGCACTTTACAGCTTCTAGGACACAATATTGAGTTCCACAACTTCAGCAAATGACCTTTGAACTCCATTTATCTTACACCTTCTCCACCCCCCTCCCCCCACAAGCTGGACTTTATTTGTGTCTTGTTGGATTTGCTCTGAGCAGAGCAGACTCATTTTTTCTTCCCTCACAGCTAAAATGTTATCTTATTTTACATAAATATCACTCCTTTACAATCATTATCTTTTGGTGTGGACACCCTCACGTTCTGTTTCACTTGCTGCTCCTCCCTTGCTGTCCTTGAAACCCCACCATTTTCCAATTCCTTTCAGCTCCAAAGAAATATAATATTACACTCAAAACATTAACTCAGTTTCCTTCTCCACATAAGATGCTTGATTTACTGAGCTTCTCCAGCACATTGTTTTTATTTCAGGTTTCCAGCATTGTAGTATTTTGCTTTTATCTTCAGACAAGTGTTTGTTACATACATGTTAATGCTATTATCTTTTATTTCCGCATCAGTCTATGTCCTTCGATGCTCATAGTCTGACTGTTCCCATTATCAGTTGGTTGGGCCTACTTCCATCTGATATTCGAAGGTTAGTAGTGGGATTAAAATGCAGATCTGTTTGTTTTAGTGCAGGATACGGTATTCTTATTAGGATGATACAGGTATTTGGTTATTAGATCTTTTTTTAGTAATGTGTTATTTCCTTTTCAAGAGAAACTTAGCCTCGTTTCTGTTAGAATAATGATCTTACTCCTGGATGTTGATTTGTCAGAATCTTTGTGGAATGGTATAATGTAGTTATTTTTACAAAAAGAAAAACTGAGCTCTTCACTTCAGCAGCAACAAAATTATGTGGCAATTTCATTAATGTTATTTATTAACATCAGCATTAGCAAGCCGAATACTGTCACCAAATAAAACATGCATCTTTCTTACATGGTGCAATCAATGGAGAAATATGTGGGGCTGAATTTTCCAGTCAAGTCTTCTAAACCTGACTGACAAACTCTCCTTGCTGACTTCCCCCCACCCGCCCAGCCGCAACTATGCTCTCATCCAGTATTCACTATGTACAAAACCAATGAATCATATAATAGAGATAGTAGGAACTGCAGATGCTGGAGAACCTGAGATAACAAGGTAGAGCTGGATGAACATAGCAGGCCAAGCAGCATCACAGGAGCAGGAGAGCTGTCGCCTCGGGCTTAGACCCTTCTTCAGAAAAATCATATAACAACAATGGTGGTCTTGAAATGCTCACGAATGTAGCAGCTGTTGAGAAAATTGCTTTAGAAAATTTTGCTGCTCTTATAACCTTAAAATTTCCATTTTCTGACTGAACGTACCCAGTTTGGGTTAAAGGACTCTTTCACACAATTTTTGTTTTAGGTTGGTGGTGGGGTGGGGGTAGGGGGTGGGTGGTGCTGGGGGTGGAATTTGTCAGGACAGACCTTATTGTTACATCTCCAAGGACAACATGCTCAAACTTAAAAAACAGGAAGGAAACTACCAACAAGAGCACATGAACACCAACTGGCTACAAAAAGACACAACCAATACTCATCTCAATCCACGTGGACAAGGAGAACCACCACTTCGACTGGGACAACACCAAGATCCTGGGACATGTTAGGCTGAGACAAGCACAAGAATGCCTGGAAGCATAGCATTCCACGAAGTATGCTATTAATAAACACATTAAACTCGACCCCCATATACTTTCCACTACAAAGAAAAACCGGAAGTGAGGCAATTCATCTCCGTGGATCCCAGAGTTTAAAAACTAGGTGGGAAAACACATCAATGCTTCATTGGAGGCTGCACTGAGGATGTTACCTAGCATGGTAACGAAACGTCTGCGAAACAACAAACCAGCTTGGTGAGCCAACCAGCCTCATCACTTTATATTTAAAACTGTTATGTCCAGTAGCTCTCACCCTACAGGCTTCCTCCTCTAGTTTTTGTGCCCTTTATTCCGACTACCCCACTATGCACCATGTATAAGTAATGAGCTGTACTATAACAATGGAATGTCTTGAAATCCTTGTGGAGGGGGGGAAACTTTGTTTAGAAATCTATTTTAAAATGCCTTCAATACTGACAATCTTATAAAAATACAATCAGACAGTGCCATTTGTACTAACAAGAATAGAAACTTTACCCCATTTCACATTCCTTAATATTGTCCAAATAACCATACATTGAAAAAATATCAAGGAAATGATATCTCACTTTGAATTCATAAAGATGTCAATGAATCAAAGCTAACCCTCTGCCTCAAACTGAAAATGGACCTGTTTTGAACTTGTCCATTAGTGAGATTTGGAGCACAGTCAAGCCTTCATATTGAAGCCACCTAGTAATTTTATCAACAAAAATAGATGACCAAGCATCCGTTTCTCTGAATGACCTCATTATTATGAGTATGTGGCTGAAACTCAAGACTCTCAAATTGATTAGCTCAGCAGGAGTCTATTTAGAATTTGGGGTGCAGGGTTCATTTTTGATTGAATGATGTCATCATGAGGTTGCAGGAAGATGTTTTATTTGATGTGTTTTATCACTGTCTCTATTTGAAGACTAAGAGATAGTTTGCACTTAATGGTAGGGTCCTGGAGAGTGTTGCTGAACAAAGAAACCTTGGGGTGCAGGGACATAGTTCCTTGAAGGTAGAGTCACAGTTAGACAGAATAGTGAAGAAGGTATGCTTGCTTCTGTTGGTAACTGCATTGAGTATAGGAATTGGGATGTCATGTTGTGGCTGTATAGGACATTAGGTAGGCTACTTCTGGAATACTGCCTTCAGTTTTGGTCTCCAAGCTATAGGAAAGATGTTGTTAAACTTCAGAGGGTGCAGAACAGATTTACAAGGATGTAGCCATGGTTAGAGGCTAAATAAGATGAAACTATTTTCCCTAAAGTGTCAGAGGCTGAGGGGTGACCTCATAGAGGTTTATAAATTCATGAGGGGCATGGATAGTGTGAATAGCCAAAGTCTTTTCCTCAGAGTAGGGGAGTCCACAGCTATAGGGTTAAGGTGAGAGGGGAAAGATTTGAAAGGGATTTGACGGGCAACTTTTTCACAGAGGGTGATGCTTTTATGGAATGAACTGCCAGAGGATGTGGTGGAGGCTAGTACAATTACATTATATAAAAGGCGTCTGGATGAGCATATAAATAGGAAGAGTTTAGAGCGATATAGGCCAAATGTTGGCAGATGGGACAAGATTAATTTCGGATATCTGGTTGCCATGGTTGAGTTGGACTGAAGAGTCTGTTTCCATGCTGTACAGTTCTATGCCTCTGTAACCTCCTTTTTCCCAACTGAGTCACTATTTTCATGTTATCCAGGGCTGGGAAAATTCAGCTAGACTGGGTTGCAGCAGCTGATTGATTTTGCCAAACTCGCCAAAATAACCATTGCCGTTCACAAGAGGCTTATTACTGTTGATGAACAAATGATCGATGTGGAAAATGACTTTTGTTCATGGAAGACCAGCTTGCTAAGTGGCTTGACCCTCTCAAAACTCCATATAAGTCTGTCTGCGCTGCTTCTGAAATTTGGCTAGAAGTGCCCAAGAAACCTTACTGTTTTCAGTTATTATGTTCCCACTTCCAAGTATACTTGTTCATCTAACAATTCAATTTCATCTGTAAACACTCAAATATTTATTGTGACTGAGTCAGAAAGGGTGAACTAATCCCTTTCCATGATCCATTTCTCCACAGGTCATTGCAAAGTTTGAATTTAAAAAAGGAAATGATACATTCCAAGTTTAAGTAAATATTTATTTGTGGTAAATCAGACTGTATATAGTTTAGTATAATAAACATATCAACCAGGCTCCTTTAGTAACAAATAAAGAATTAGTTTATTGGAGACAAAGCTGATTCAAGCTGATTTTAAACTGTTTGAACTACACAACTACCTTCCTTGTAAAAAAACATACCAAGGCAACACATACACACGCACTGTCTCTCACACATGCACACACAACCTTCAAATCTAGGGAGAAAAAAATAAGAAATCATTAAATTCAGAGAAATGAATTATTCATAGATTTTTTTCCAATGTTGGCCTGCAGCTAATGTCGCTTTGAATACACTGGGCTTTCTCCCTGTATCAGGTATGGCTGGCTGGTATCTTTTTATCTGAAGACAGTAGAGTTGATTTGGAATTCTTCCTTCAAAAGTCTTCACTTGCAGGTACTCATCATGTCCAGTGAATTTTGCAGCTCTTCCAGTTTGGTGAGAAGGATTTTGGAGAGATGGAGACAAAGTGCAAATGTTGTTTAGGCAAGGTATCTCTGACTATCTGCGTTCACATCCAATGTATTTTTTCACCTACAAACTGGCTGCCCCTAATGGAATTGTAGAGGCAGTGACTCCAATTGTGCAATCTCTGCTCTTTGAAAACATAGAATTTTCCAACTAGTTTCTCTTGCTTTGTGTTTTCCCCAAAATACCCAAGATATAGATGTATGTCCAGTCAATGATTTTCTAAATGGATGGTTCAGATAGCACCTTAATAACAACATAAAAAACAATTAAAAAGTAGGTGTTGCTAACAGATCAAACTTACTTAATCACTGATAGAATACACTTAATCACAGACACTCATTCATTTTGTACACACTGAACAAATGGTCATGTTTGTCATTTTAATAAATAATGGGCAGCACAGTTGGCTCAGTGGTTACTACTGCTGCCTCACAGCATCAGGAACTTAAGGGAAATTCCAGTCTTGGGCAACTGTCTGTGTGAATTTTGCATGTTCTCCCTTTGCATGGGTTTCTGATGGGTATTTCAGTTTTCTCCCACACTCCAAAGATGGGCAGGTCAGGTGGATTGGCCATGCTAAATTACCCACTGTGTTCAGGGATATGTAGGTTAGGTGTGTTAGCCATGGGAAATACAGAGTTACAGGGATAGGTAAGGAATGGATCCTCTTTCGGAGTGTCCGTGTGGACTTGTTGGGCCACATGGCCTGATTTCACACTCTGGGGATTCTATCAAAAAACTGTTTTGCATCCAGTTCCCATAATAATCAAATGTAACTAGTAACATCCTATGTTTGCTGGCCTAATCTTTTATTTCATATATTACAAGCACTGTTTAGATTAGAAACTAAACGTCAGTCAAATGTGCTTTCTTTGTATATGTTGTCTCCAGATTAAATGTACCGAAAGAAGCTTTAATTCCTCTTACTAACAATGACATGAGAAAGTTGAGCATGCTGAAGAAGAGACCCTATGTCAACTCTCAACCCCTCTGGAAGAAAGAGGTAAGGTAAAATTATGATTAATTAGTTTCTTATCCAGTAATACGTCACCAGTAATTTTGCTGATAATACAAAATAACAAAGTGTGGTCAGGCTGTACAAAGAAATAGCTGGATCACGGCCATAAGATGTCAGAGCAGAAGTAGGCCATTCAGCCTGTCAGCTCTGCTCTGCCATTCCTGGCTAATAATCCTCAGCTTCACTTTTCTGCCTTTCCCCACAATGTAGGAACAGGAGTAAGCCATTCACTCCCTCAAGCCTGTTCAGCCATTCAACAAGATCATGGCTGATCTGTGGCCTAGCTCCATATACCTGACATTGCTCCATATTCCTTAATACCTTTGCTTTAATAAAAAAAAGTCTGCCTCAATTTTAAAATTCACAACTGATCTAATGTTCCCTACTGTTTGTGGAAGAGAGTTCCAAACTATACCACCCTGTGTATGCAGAATGATTCTATCCTGAACAGTCTCATCCTTATAAGTGATAATGGGAACTGCAGATGCTGGAGAATCCAAGATAATAAAATGTGAGGCTGGATGAACACAGCAGGCCAAGCAGCACTCCTGGGATGCTGCTGGGCCTGCTGTGTTCATCCAGCCCCACACTTTGTTATCTCTCTTCCTTATGCCCCCTAGTTTGAGAATGCCTAAGCAGTGGAAATAGTTTATCTACCCTGTCTTTTCCTGTTAATATTCTTGAAGACTTTGATCAGATCACTCCTTAACCTTCTAAATTCCAGAGAAAACAGGATTAATTTATATAACCTCTCCTTATATCTTAACCTTGTAGTCCAGGTATCGTTGTTGTAAACCTATATTGTACTTCATGCAAGGGGCAGTATATTTTCCCAAGTTGTGGTGTCAAGTTCTTCTCTCTGTACATCAAGTGGGGTCTAACTAGGATTTTGTATAACTGCAGCATAACTTCTGTGTCCTTGTATTCTAGCCCTTTAGATATAAAGGCGAGTATTCCACTATCTTTCTTGATTGTTCTTCTACACTTGTTTATGGTGTATATGGTGTACTTTAAAGATCCTTGCACCCGAACCCTCAGATCATTTTGGAGTTCTGAGAAAGGGGCACCGGACCCAAAACGTTAACTTTTTTTCCCTTCACAGATGCTGCCAGACCTGCTGAGCTTTTCCAGCAGCTTCTGTTTTTATTCCTAATTTACAGCATCCACAGTTCTTGCAGTTTTCACTTTGGGCATCTGTTGGACTTAGCCCTGGATTCCCTTACTGATGAAAAATTTAACCTCTCCACATCTAACCTGTGAAGACCTCTAAGAATGTTGCATGTTTCAATAAGGTTTCCTCATTCTTCTATATTCCAAAGAGTTCTGACCCAATCTATTCAACGTATCCTGTAAGACAGCCCCTCTATACGTTGTATCAGCCAAGTGAACCTTCTCTGGACTGCTTCCAATGCCATTATATCTTTCTTTAGGTGAGTTCACAGTATTCCAGCTGAGGTCTGCCTGGTTCCTCGTATAGTTTTAGAAGAATCTCCTTTTTTTTTCCATTTGAAGTAAAGGCCAATATTTAATTTCCCTTCCCCATTACCCACTGAACTTGGTTACTAGCTTTTTGTGATTTATAGACAAAGACTCCCAAATCCTCCGTTCCATAGCTTTCTGCAGTCTTCCTCTATTTAAATAATATTCAAATCCTCTATTCTTCCTCCCAAAAGCATAACTTCAGTTTCCCTACATAAGATTCCATCTTCCAAGGTTTTGTCCTTTTGACTGTATCCCTCTGCAGATATGGTAAATAATTGTTGTCTCAGCACCGACCCCTGTGACAAGCATTATATAGAACAAAACTGCACGTAAAAAATGATAACTCTGTAATTATACACTAAGGCAAACATTAATCAAAATACTTGTGTACTTATATACACTGTAAAGAGCAGTTTTATTCAGTCATGCTAAATGGCACTTGCCATTATCAATATTGAAATAAAAGGTCTGGGGCTGCCCTCACAACTATGTGGATCTGTGGGCAGCAAATATGTGTCTAATGAGGAGTGGGTGTATGGAAATCTCCCAACTCAATTTGTCAATGTATTATTGACAAAAGCACCTAGTATTCACAAAGTCAGTTATTCCAAGCTCAGCGGCAAAGTAGTACATTTCATTTGGATATGTCATTGCAATCTGTTATTGAATTACAGCATGTTACAAATGTGTGCATTGCTACAACAAACATGGCGATATAAATCTTTTAAAAATCCACAAACCCATCTGCCTTGCCATTGTCTCTGTCTGTTCCTGCCCCACTGTACTTATCTCCTCTTACCTTGACTGAGTTCCCCGGTCCAGGAACTCCCCACCTACATCCTGGACACCATGCCCTTTACCTCCTCCAAGACCTCCGATTCCCTGGCCCCAACACCTCATCTTCACTATGGATATCCAGTCCCTGTATACTTGTATCCCCCATGCAGATAGCCTAAAAGCCCTATGCTTTTTCCTCTCCCTTAGGCCCAATCAATCCCCCTCCAACGACATCCTCATCTGCTTAACTGAACTCGTCCTTACCCTTAACAACTTCTCCTTCAACTCCTTCCCCTTCCTACAAATGGAGTGGGTAGCCATGAGTACCTGCATGGGCCCAACCGATGCCTGCCTCTTTGTAGGATACATGGAACAGTCCCTGTTCTGCAGCTACACTGGCTCTATCCCCTACCTTGTCCTCCACTACATCAGTGACTGTATTGGCGCTGACTTGTGCTCCCACGAGGGGCTCAAACAGTTCATCAACTTTACTAACACCTTCCACCCCAACCTCAAGTTCACCTGGACCATCTCTGATCCTTCTCTCTCTTTCCTGGATCTCTCTGTCTCCATCTCTGATGACCACCTCAAAATCTGTCTATTTCAAGCCCACCGACTCCCACAGCTACCCTAGACTATACCTCCTCTCGGCCACCTTCCTGCAAGAATGTGATCCTCTACTCCCAGTTCTCCACCTCTGTAGCGTCTGCTCTCAAGATGGGGCATTCTACTCCTGAACATCCCGGATGTCCTCTTATTTCAATGATTGCAACTTCCCCCCATTTCAGTGGTTGAAAATGCTCTTGATAGCATCTCTTGCATTTCCCATACCTCTGCCCTCACAACCCCTCCCCCCAACAAAAACAAAGACAGAATCCCCTTTGTCCTCACTTATCACCCCACTAATGTCTGGATTGAACGTATCATTCACTGCTACCTCTGCCACCTGCATTCTGACCCCACAGCGAAGGATATATTTCCCTCCCCATCCCCACCTGCCTTCCAGAGGGACCACTCTCTCTTAAACTCGCTCATCCGTGCCACACTCCCCACCAGATCCACTACCCCGGCATGTTTCCCGCAACCACAGGAAATGCTGTACCCGCCCCTACACCTTTCTCTCACCTCCATCCAAGAAACCAAAAAAACCTTCCACATCAGACAGAGGTTCACCTGCACATCTGCTAATGTGGTCTACTGCATCCACTGTTCCAAATGTGGCCCCCTGTACATTGGTGAGACTAAGTGGACGCTTGGAGACCACTTTGTAGAGCACATACACTCGGTTTGCGACAAATGACAACACCTCCCAGTCGCGAACCACTTCAACTCCCCCTCCCACTCCCTGGACGACATGTACACCTAGGCTGCCTCCAGTGTCACAATGACGCCATCCAGAAGCTGGAGAAGCAGCACCTCAGCTTCCATCTTGGGAGCCTACAACCCAATGGTCTTAGTGTGGACTTTACCAGTTTCAAAATCTCCCCACCCCCATCTTATCCCATGTTGAACCCTCCCTCTCATCCCCAGCCTCCTTGACCTGACACAACCTGTCCGTCTCCTCTCCCATCTATTGCTCCTCCCACCTCACTGACCGATCCCCACCACTCTCTACCAGCATACACTCACTTATCATCATCCCACCTACCTTCCCGAGCGCCACCCCTCCTTTCTGTCTTTACTTCGGAGCTCACCCATCCCCCATTTCTCAAGAAGGGTACCGACCTGAAACGTCACTTTTTCTGCTCCTTTGCTGCTAGGCCTGCTGTGTTCCTCCAGCTCCACACTGTGTTTTTGACTCCAGCATCGGCAGTTCTTACTGTCTCTGATATAAATCTTCTATTCTTTTCAGATGGAAATTATGGAGATGTGTGAAGTGAAGGCTGAAATACAGGCCCTGGAATCTATTTCTTCTGACTACCTCACAAGAGTATACTTACCAAACAAACTCAAGTTTGGTGGATGGATATAAAAAAATTGTCCGTATTATTTGAAGTGATGTATTCATACATTTGACTGTATTCAGGTGAATTATATTTCTGATTTGATTTGTGCCAGCTGTGCAGCCTTCATGTTGTTTGATGTAACAGCAATTGATTATTAGTTGACATGGTGCCTAAATGTTGTCATCTCTGGGTGAGTTGGTTTGCCGAAGTTGCTGATTTATTTGATATTCTATTCCATTCCGGTTATTCAGCCTCTTGTTTGGTGGCTGTCTTGGTTAAGTTGATACATTAGTCAGATATATCTGTTCATTTGGTGAGTAAGTTGAAATTATACTTGTTCAGTTGATGAACCTGCTGTAAACTTCCTGACTGAGTTGATGCACCAGTTATTCAGTAGTGTGGTTGGCTTCTCTATTTGCTGTTACCGTTATGTTGACTGTGCTGAAACTAGTAACAAATTTCATAGAATACATTAAGATTCACAAACGCTGAAACAGTTATAATTCATTATCAAATATTTACACTTTCACATTTGTGACTAAGTTCCGAAATAAATAGGATAATTGCTTTACGTAAAGGACAATATTCAGTCATTGCTTAACGACTCAGATTATGTTGTGAATTATGATGACAACACTGCAATAGTTCCTAATGATAAGAAAATGAAAAGATTAGGTGGAGGGGATGTGTCTGATAGCCATGTCCTCACCCTGACATGGAGACAATCCTTGCCTTTGTAGAAAAGGACCAGGACCTGTCCTGTGGGGCACAGTCGTCCATGTTCTGGCAACTGACTAAGTCTCACTTGTTCTTGCACTGAAACACTGGCGTTAAACAGACAGTGCCATGCATTGGGCACCACTTGTAACCTGCAGCCATGATGCCTTCTGCCCCTTGTGCCTTACAGGTACATCTGCAGAGAACCACTCATTCCTCCCTGGAGTGAAATCCTCAATCGCTGTGGACCAGTATCGAGACCTGAAGGAAACACCAACAAGGCTATTTCCTGGGTCCCCCACCAGCTCTGTTATTCCAGTGGAGTCAAGGTGAGTGGAGTGTGGGATTGGAGATTGCTGAGGATAGGCAAGGAGGAAATGCCCCAGGTGCCTGATACTCAGAGCAGTGCCAGAGACAACGTAGCACCAGGAGACATAAGCAGGGAAGGATCCTGTAGTCTCAGCAATCAAAGAAGTTTGTGTAAAATACAAAAGGTGAAGCAGCAGTGGCAGATAAGTATATGGGATACACTATTCCTCATCACTAAAATGCTGGAGTAATGCAGCCATTCCTGTGACCTCACATCTGCCTGTATGGACAGGTTGGTAGCTGACATCAAGAGACATGCCCAGCATCCTCAGGGTGCTGGAGAGTAGCGTACACCTGCACACCATCACCCCAGATATTGGTCCCAGGACTGAAGGTATGTCAGGGTGTGGGGAGATAGGAGTGTGTGCCTTGACTCTATTCCATGAGCCCTGTTTTTACAAAGACACAAGGAAGTACCAGGAGACATCCACCTTGAGGTAGAACTGTACACACGTTTCTTAGCAGTTATCACTCAGTACACTGCACAAGTAACCTGGCTCTCTACGACCATCCTGCCTGCCCCTCTGACCCCTGGAAGTTCAGGCCACAAATGCCGAACTTGCCTTTGACAAGAAGGCCTTCGGCATGTCTGTCACATCCAGATCCATGTGCCCTGGGGTTCCCCTCCAGGACCAATGACGTCCAACCAGGAACAGGCCCCTTCAACCCCATGTTTGGAACTGGATACCTCAGTGATATCCAGCAGGAGGGAGAGGAGAAGGAAGGTATACTGAAAGCACGAGGGCCACAGCTGACAGCTATGTACATAGTTTGTTTAGTATGTAAATGTTTGTTTTATGTTCATGTGGTTGCCCCTGTCTCTGTGTTAGACCTAGACTCCTCATTATGCGCTGCAGCATCACTGTTTCAGCAGTAATGAGGTGCTATAGTTGGGCTGTATGGTGAGCAGCAGTCGCTAAGTGTGTAGCCATGATCTTATTGAATGGCAGAGCAGGCTCAAAGGGCCAAATGGCCCACTCCTGCTTCTGGTTCTTATGTACATGCCCTTGTCTCACCTAACACCTTAGGCCTCCCTTTCAATATTGCCTATTATCCACCTAGCTGTGTGCTCAGGTGTATGTATATATCAGGCAATTCCCTGGCATTGATGTTAAAAGGGGGGCGCAGTACAGAGAGAAGGTCAGTGCTCAAGGTTTACCAGGGAGTAGGCACTCTGCATGTCTGTGTCATGGCTGACTTGTTCACCTGTATTCCCCAGTAATTGTTTGCAGATGCAGTCCACTCCCTCACATATCAGTTCACTTAACCTGCACTTTTCAAGAGCTTTCCTGGCTGTTCTCATGAACATTGTGCACTTTCCATTTCCTTCATGACTGCTACAACCGCAGGCTTTCCTCTGCACTGGCTTCCAGCCTCAGTATTAACATGCCACTGAGGCACCAAGCATAAACCTCTCCTTGCTAACTGCCTTCCGCAAACTCCGCAGGCTTCACACTTCCCCAGTTGATCCCCCAAGTCATTTGTATGGACTACACCCACATACCTGCTTCCCTTGCCTCGTAGTTTCTGTGAATGGAGGCATTGGAGTGCCTATTGCCCATCCTCTTGAACGAGCTGACCTGCACGAGCCAGCCCACACCCCTGATTGATGAATACATTGGGCTGCTGTGGCCATTCTAAATTAAACAGCAGCCAGCAGCTATTGGTTACAGAGGACGGCAGAAACCAAGATCAAAGAGATCTCAAAGGTTTGGAGGAATCAGTTGCATCCAGCCCAAGCGTTGTGAATTGGAGGAGTTTTGATCAGACTTCCAGGCACCTTGACTTCTAGCCAGTGCCTGAGGACATGCACTTTACACCCCTGATGTGGCAATGGTGTGGGTTGTTGGCATGTACCCAGTGGATGCTTTTACCTGGTTCATGACCCCATCGGACAAAACCCACAGAACATTCAGAAAGGTCTGGGTCGAGGGAAAATAAAAATACACCTGGATGCCACCCCCTCACTGAAGACACGACCTGGCCTGCAATGGAGCTCTGGCCACCTGAAAAGGTAGAGTGCACCCTGATCCCCTGCGAGATCCACCTTCATAGAAGAGAGCCACCCCTTTGTCAGAAAATGAGAAGTTTCCATGGCCCAGCTCGAACATGCAGATTGCTACAGCTGGTATCTTTTTTTAAGATGGATTGAGCTAGATATAGAATAAATACTGTGGGAATTTGGGAAATGCTCATTTGGTGTTTTTAATAAAGAACGCTGTGTTAATAAGTTCGAGTTGAGCCATAAACTGAATTCTATTTGTCTGTCTCACCAACAAGAGCATTTGGGTAAAATGTTTTTAATACAAAGTGTCTAAAGCACAGACAACACTGCAAATGTGACCGCATGCTCCCTGGACCATAGATGTGAAGATCTCCTGTGCAAAGCCACCCTGGTCAGATGCCTGAACATGTCAGAAGCCTCGCTTGGGTATGGAAAGCTGCACTAATGGTGCTTTCAAACATGCTTGACTGCTTGCTGCACATGCTGTGTGTTTGGAGTAAATGTTGCTGCCAAATGGTACAGCTGCTACATTGACATGGCATGCTGACGTACAACAAAATGCGCACACCAAGGACTGAGGCCAACTGTCTGGTTGTGTGACTGATCATTTGCCACTAACCCCACTTCCTATAAAGACTCCAACCCATTCTCTCAGTTCTTCTGGGTCTGTCGTACATGTTCAGATAAGGCCAACTTCAACAAGGGAGCCGCTGAAATGTCCACCTTCTTCGTCAACTGAGGATTCCCCAGCTCCATTGTCGACAGGGCCCTCAACCAGGTTCGACCCATCTCCTGCACTTCCACCCTCACCCTTTCTCTTCCCTCCCACAACAGTGATAGGGTTCCCCTTATCCTCACCTACCATCCCACCAGCATCCACGTCCAGAAGATCATCAGACGCCATTTCCGCCACCTCCCGCAAGATGCCACCACCAGACACATATTCCCCTCCCCTCCCTTGTCTGCCTTCTGCTGGAACTGTTCCCTCTGGCACACCCTGGTCCATGCTTCCATCAACCCCTACACCTCCCCACAGCCCTACGGCACCTTCCCTCATAACCGGAAAAGGGGCAACACCTGCGCATTTACCTCCTTCCTCCCCAGAATCCCAGGGCCTAAACATTCTTTGCAGGTGAAGCAACATTTCACCTGCACTTCCAAGAATCTTGTCTACTACATTCGCTGCTCACAATGTGGTCTCCTCTACATTGGAGAAACGAAACGTAAACTTGGTGACTGCTTCTTAGAACATATACCTTATGGCAAAAAAGACCCTGAACTACCTGTTGCCTGCCACGTCAATGCACCACCTTGCTCCCTGGCCAACATCTCTGCATCTGGCTTGCTGCAGTGTTCCAGTGAAGCCCAACACAAGCTGGAGGAACAACACCTCATTTTCCACTTGGGGACCCTGCAGCCATCCGGACTCAATATTGAGGTCAATAATTTTAGGGCCTAAACTCTCCCCCGGTTGTTAGTCACTAACAGTCCCCATTAACAACTACTCACGCCCACACAACCATCATTAGCAACTCCCTTGTCTGCCCAACAGTCTTTCTCTCTCTTTGGGCTCTATCCTATTGTTTACTTCATACCCCACCCACCTCCCTATTTCCTGTATATATCTGAGGTTTTCCCAGCCACCATCAGTTCTGAAGAAGGGTCACCGGTCCGGAAACATTAACTCTGTTTTCTCCTTCACGGATGCTGTCAGACCTGCTGAGCTTTTCCAGCAACTCTGTTTTTGCTGTTAATTTTGGTGTTGTCTGCAAATTTGCTTAACATTCCCCCAATATTTTCAACTATATCATTGATGGATATAACAGTAACGTCCCAGTACTGATCCTGGTGGTAACCACTGGATACCGGCCTCCAGTCATCAGAACAGCCTTTTACCACTACCCATTCTGTCCTATTACCAAGCCAGTTTCTGATCCATCTCACCCAGTTTCCTCAATTCCATATCATCTCAATCAGTTTCCCATGTGGGACTTTGTCAAAAGCTTTGCTAAAATCCATGAAAACTACATCATCCGAACTTCCCTCACCCACATATTTGATTACATTTTTTAAGAAATTCTAACAAATTTGTTAGGCATGACCTCCCTCTGACAAAGGCATGGTGACTATCCCTAATTAACTCATGCCTTTCCAAGTTAGTATTAATTCACTCCTTCACAATTTTTTCTAATAGTTTCCCTGCCACTCACATGAGATTCACCAGTCTGTAATTTCCTGGTTCCGTTTTACCACGCTTCTTAAAAAGTGGTACCGCATTAAGCCATCCTCCAGTCTTCTGGCACTTCCCCTGTGGCCAGAGTGAAATCAAAACTCTGTGTCAGAGTACCTGCAATTTCCTGCCTTGCCTTGCTCAGCAAACTGCGATGTAATGCATCCAAGTGGGAGATTTTGCCTTGTTTTTAAGCCCAAAAGAGCCTCCAATACCTCCCCATTTTCAAAGTTAAACTGCAAGTTCCTCACAGTCCTTTCTATTGAACTCCTGTCTCTAGGTTCTCCTTTTCCAGACTGAAGAGAATTATTCATTTAACATGCTTACAATGTCCTGTGGTTTTGCACACAAGTTGCCCCCTTGGTCCCTAATCTTTCCGGAGTTAACCTCTTCCATTTAATGTATTTTAAAAAGTCTTACGATTCGCTCTGTTCCTGTTCTCAAGTTCTTTCTCATGCTCCGTTTTTTCCCCTTGTAATAGCTTTCTTAAATTCTCTCCTGTGCTTCTTGTATTCTGGACTGTCGCTGAATTGCTTCCTTTGGGCTTGCTAAAAGCTGTACTCTTCTTTATCCATTTCTGAATTGTCCTAGATTTCGAGGGTTCTCTGAACTTATTCCTCGGACATTTCCCTCTAAAGAATACATGTTGGACTTACACTCTCCCCTGCTCCTTTTTGAATGATGTGACTCTGTTTCATCGATATTCTGTGTCCCCTCCCCCTGCCAGACTAGTTTAAAGTTCTCCCAACAGCATTAGCAAACCTATCTTAAAGGACGTTGATCCCAAGACTAGATATGGGACAACTAGCCTTATCACGTAGGTGGAAATATGTGGGAAAGGTGCCTCTTGATGAAACTTACAAGACAAAACAAGTTTGGTTGCCAGAAATTTCACAGGGAAGCTGGAGAATCAAGATATAAGGGTAGGTTCACTGACAACAAGAAAAGCAATTTTGAAGACTTCTTTGGCATTGCTGGAAACAGATTCCCATGAGTATAGACCAATCAGTATTAAAGCTGCATTTCTTCAGGGAGACCAGTTCTAGAGGGAAGTGTTTCTTTATCCTGCAAAAGAAGTACCAAACGTAATGATGACACTGGGAAGTTAATGAAATGATATGTGTTCTGAATGATACCTTGGGATGTTTGTACTTCTCAGTTTTGTCTGTTTTATTAAAACTGGGTGGTCTTAAGTTAAAGGCAAGCCTTGCCATATTTTACTGGTGTCATAAGGGCCAGCTTTGCAGTTTTAAAACAGATGCTGGAAAGTGAAGAGATTTGCACATTGAAATAATGGATATCAGCAGTCAGCCATTTGATAATTAAAAGAACAAGATTTGCAAAACATTTGGACTTACTGGAAGAAGAAACTTTAATGTGTAAAGAAAACTATGGGAGTATAATCTGTTTTCATTTTATATGTTATTGTAAATTATTATAGATTGATTTATCTAAAAATAAAATGGTGAGCCTGTTATCACTTAATGTAGTCTAAAAGAATGCCCTAATGGAAGGATGGACAGGTGAATCTTTAATTCAGACTTGTATGTGTTAGAATTAGTTGTACACATATAGGGAGCTGGTAATCATGCATGAGAGCTTATGGAGTGTGATTAGTTGAAATAAAGCTTTTACATAAATGTATGGCTTTGAATTCTGTTTAAATACAGGTATCCTTTGGAGTATAACAAATGCCACTGTATTTTTCTAGATTGTATCTTCATCCTAGATATCAATTATGATGTTTCCTGGACCATTGACTCCACATGTCTGTTATTGGGATTGTTTTCAAGTACACAGGAAGCTCAAGGGTGAAATCCAAAGTAGCAAATTGCAATGTTCTTTTATTTATTTGTGGAAAGCAACATATTTCATTCTAGATTAGATTCCCTACAGTGTGGAAACAGGCCTTTCGGCCCAACATGTCCACACCGCCCTTTGAAGCATCCCACCCATCCATCCCCCTATAACCCACACATCCCTAAACACTATGGGCAATTTAGCATGGCTGATCCACCTAGCCTGCACATCTTTGGACTGTGGCAGGACACCGGAGCACCCGGAGGAAACCCACGCAGACACAGGAGAATGTGCAAACTCCACACAGTCACTCGAGGCTGGAATCAAACCCGGGTCCCTGGCACTGTGAGGCTGCAGTGCTAACCACTGAGCCACCGTGCCGCCCTAAATTCTAGAACTATTTATCTCTACAGTGACTTTCTACTTTGAACTCTTGACCTGCTATTATTTTATACACTTTTCATACCCTTGGGACATCCCAAATTACTTTCCAGCCAGTGAAGTAGAATTCTGACATGTAGCTGTCATTGTTGTGTAGGGGAAATGAGGCAGTCAAATTATGCATTTACCTCCCAATGTTAATACAGACTAGAAATCTGTTTTTATTTTAATCAATGTTGATTGTAGGATGAATACTGCCAGGATGTATTTTTTTTCAGTGTAGTTGAACATTCGCTAATTAGTTTGCCTTTCAGTGTTCTGATTGGTATTTGATTCTAAGATTCTGATTTGGCTGGAAGTTCCAGTTTGGAATTCTAGGAAAATTGCACACACTGTCTCTAATTCGTCCCCCCACCCTTTCCCATTCTGTATCTTTCTTTCCAATTTCCTTTTCTATCTATCTCATTCGCCATTCTCCAGCACTCTTTGTCTCTCCCCTCTTTAACTCCCATAAATTATCTAAGCATACGTCAAATATTAATCCATATTATGTCCAGAAATTACCACCACCAGCCTGATAGTCTCCACTGTCACTTTGATTTGAATATGAAATGTTTGTAAAACAGGGTGGCAAAGAGTGAGTGAAAAATACAAAAAAGAACTCTCTGATCTCCTTGAACATGACTAAATGCCAACCACAACCACAAAACCTGTCACTTCCACTGGGATTTATTATAAACCACACAGGGACTCATTTCAACTTAGTTCATTCTATCCCCTACGTCCCCCCATACCTTCTCACTCTCCATCCTATTTCCCTTTCTAACTTACAGTACTCCCGTTCTCACTCTGCCTCTTAACCCCATATTCCACATCCCCTTACCCTGTGTCTCTCACTCTCTTTATTTCACTTTCTGCCTTTCTTACTCTCACTTTGTTCCCACTGTTGCCCTCTTTTGTCTCCCTCAGCCCCTCATTTCCTCCCTTTCTGACTTGTCCCATTTTCCACTCTTCCTCTTTCTGTGTGCCTTCATTACTTCCCTATTTCCTGCTGCTCCCATTTCAAACATTGTTTCTCTCACAATCCCTGCTTTCCTACTCTATTTTTCTCATTCGTACCCTTTTAAACCAATAAATTATTGTTGTATGAACGAACTACCACCAGCAACATTATTTCTCATGCTTTTGAATTGATCTCTTTAAGAACAATTTTCATACAGTTTCAGTGAAGTGAATTTTTCCAAACAGCAAACGCTGTTTCTCTTCACAGAGTCTATTGGGTTTTTACAGCACTTTCTGTTTTTATTTCAGATTTCCAGCACTTAGCTTTTATTTTGGGTGAACCGGCTCCCTTCAATTCAGGCTCCCCAGTTGCCCACAAAAAGTTCTTTTGATTACAAGGTACAACTTTTTCCATTTAAATTTAAATTCATAGAATCCCTACAGTGTGGAAACAGGCCATTTGGCCCTACAAATCCACACCAAACCTCAGAGCATCCCACCCAGACCCATCTAATATATGCCCTCTACCTCCCTGAACACGATGAGCAATTTAGCATGACCAAACCACCTAACCTGCGCATCCTCAATCTGTGGGAAGAAACTGGAGTACCTGAAGGAAACCCACACAGACATGGGGAGAATATGCAAACCCATACAGACAGTCACCTAAGGCTAGAATTGAACCTGGGCTCCTGGTGCTGTGAGGCAGCAGGTCTAACCACTTTGGCACTGTGCTGCCCCCAAAGGTCGTGGTGCAAAGATTAAGTGTATTATGGACAACATCAGACCTCCTCAATATATTTTAAGAAAGTAGCCTATACCCTAACTGGTTCTTATTTTAATGGCAAATGTAGAGTGCTGTGTTCCAGATGCAATGCAACTGGTCAAACTACTCTTAAGCTAAGCGAAACACAATTTATTCAAACACTGTAGTTAAAATGCAAACAATAGAAAGAAGAAATAAAATAACAACTCTATTGGAAGACATAACAGATACAATAACTTACTAATTAACTGCTCCAATACAATAACATTCTATAAACACATGCCTTGACAAAATTCAGAAAATAGATTTGTCTCATAGGTAACTGCAGAAACCCAGAAGGAAAATCATCAAGAGAAAACTCAGCAAGAGTAGCAGCCAGGCAACATTTACTGCAGCTTCCAACCCTGTTAGGACACCAAAAGTAACTGATGTTGAATCTTAAAGCTTAAAAACTAGACACAAAAACAAAATTGCTGGAGAGGCTCAGCAGGTCTGGCAGCATCTGTGAAGGAGAAAACAGTTAATGTTTCGAGTCCGGTGACCCTTCCTCAGAACTAATGGTGGCTGGTAAAATAGCCGTTCATATGCAGAAAATAGGGAGGTGGGTGGGGCAGGGAGTAAACCATAGGATAGGGCCCAAAGAGACAGTTGATAGACAAAAGGAGTTGCTAATGATCAGGCTGGGACGGTGAATAGTTGTTAATGGGGACTGTTCATGACTAACAACAGTGGGTGTGTAATGGCAGGCTATGTGGTAACAAGGCCTGGTGTGTGGCGTAGGGAGTTGGGACATGGGAGAGTTTAGGCCCTAAAATTATTGAACTCAGTATTGAGTCCGGAGAGCTGTAGGGTCCCCAAGCGTAAAATGAAGTGTTGTTCCTCCAGCTTGAGTTGGGCTTCGCTGGAACACTGCAGCAGGGAGCAAAAAGAACCCTGAACTACTTGTTGCCTGCCACTTTATCACACCACCCTGCTCCCTGGCCAACATCTCTGTCTCTGGCTTGCTGCAGTGTTTCTGTGAAGCCCAATGCAAGCTGGAGGAACAACACTTCATTTATGCTTGGGGACCCTACCATCCTCCAGATTCAATATTGAGTTCAATAATTTTAGGGCCTAAACTCTCCCATGTTTCAGCCCCCTACCCCACACATTAGGCCTTGTTATCACATAGCCTGCCATTACACAACCCCTGTTAGTCACCAACAGTCCCCATTTAACAACTATTCACGCTCCCAGCCTGATCGTTAGTAACTCCTTAATCTGTTCAAATTCCTTTCTCTTTCTTTGGGCTCTATCCTAAGGTAGAGCCCCTTTGTGGGCAGCACAGTGGCTCAGTGGTTAGCACTGCAGCCTCACAGCATCAGGGACCCAGGTTCAATTCCAGCCTCAGGCAACTGTCTGTGTGGAGTTTGCACATTCTCCCCGTGTCTGCGTGGTTTCCTCCAGGTGCTCCAGTTTCCTCCCACAGTCCAAAGATGTGTAGGCTAGGTGGATTAGCCATGCTAAATTGCCTGTAGTGTTCAGGGGTTATATAGTGTGTGGGTTATATGGGTCTGGGTGGGATGCTCCAAAGGGCAGTGTGGACTTGTTGGGCCAAAGAGCCTGTTTCCACACTGTAGGGAATCTAATCTATCATTTACTCCCTACCACACCAACCTCCCTATTTTCTGCATATAAACTGATGTTTTCCCAGCCACCATCAGTTCTGAAGAAGGATCACCGGTACTGAAACATTTACTCTGTTTTTTTCCTTCACAGATGCTGCCAGACCTGCTGAGCTATTCCAACAAGTTTGTTTTTGTTTCTGATTTACAGCATCTGCAGTTCTTTTGGATTTTAAAAACTGGACATCCTGGTCTGAAAGACCTGGCCACACCCGGCCAGGCTGCTTTTGTTGTTCCCACTTACAACCCAAAGGTCTCACAAGTTGTTTATTTTCTTATAGACTGCTCATCATGTATCCCCCAATCTCTCACTAAAATAAACCAGGACAAAACACACCTTTGTTGGGGCGTCACAGTGGCTAACACTTCTGCCTCACAGCACCAGGGACCCAGATTCAATTCCCACAGTCAGGCAACTGTCTATGTGGAGTTTGCACATTCTCCCTGTGTCTGTACGGGTTTCCTCCAGGTGGTCCAGTTTCCTCCCACAGTCCAAAGATGTACAGGTTAGGGTGGATTGGCCATGCTAAATTGCCCATAATGTTCAGGGAGGTGTAGATTAGGTAGGTTATAGGGGGATTGGTCTGGGAGAGATGCTCTAAGGTTCAGTGTGGACTTGTTGGGCCAAAGGGCCTGTTTCCACACTGTAGGGATTCTATGATCTTTTAGAGCGACAGCATTGTCACCAGAGCAAACGATTTAGATTGAGATGAGGAGAAATCTCTGCAAAAGCAATTCCCTTCAACATGTCCCAGTGTCATTTCTATGTTCAATTCCTGAGAGATTATATAAATTTTAGATAACAAGGTGTGGACCTGGATGAACACAGCAGGCCATGCACCATCAGAGGAGCAGGAAAGCTGACGTTTTGGGTCTGGACCCTTCTTATCTCTGATCTAATTTTTTTTGTTCATTTAATGTGGGCTTTGCTGGCGAGGTTTGCCTGCTTTTGTTGTTTTTAATCATTCATACAATGTGGTTATTTCTGGCATCATTTACCCAGAGACAGATTCATTAGGAGTCAGATTCATTGCTGTGCTTCTGAAGTTGTATGTTCAATCCAGATAAAGATGACTGCTTTCTTTCCCTAAGGGATATGAGAAGACCAGGTGAGTTTTGCTGCAATAGTTACATGGTCACCAGCAGGGTAGCTTTTCATTGAATTCAAACTTCACCATCTGTCATTGTAGGAATTCAACCCTTGCCCCCAGAACATTAATCTTGAGTTCTGGATTACTAAAAAGTGCATAACTATTATCCCATGTCTTCCCTTTACCATTGACCTTGAAAAGATTGTGGTGACTGCTGCATTCCATTTGATACAATTACACAATGCTGTCCAGGGAGAAAGTTATGTCTCTCTTATTCATTCTTCAGATGAGGGCTTTGCCAGCTTGGCCAATATTTATTGTTCATCCTTAACTGCCCTGAGGGCAGCTAAGAGTTAACCAACTTGCTGTGAGTCTGGAGTTACCAGACCAGGTAAGGATGGCAGTTTCCATCCTTGAGGGACATTAGTGAACTAGATGGGTTTTTCCTGGCAATCAGCAATGGATTCATGGTCATCATTACACTCTTAATTCCAAACTTTTATCAAGTTCAAATTCCACCATTTGCCATGGCAGGATTTGAACATGGATCACCAGAATATTACCAGGGTCTCTGGATTAACAGTCCAGCGATATTGGAATGAGGTCGTCACCTCCCTCTGTGACACAGACGCATTGAAGATTTCCAGGTTAGTGGGTAAATTGGAGGGGAACCTGCAGGCAGTGGTATACCCATGGATTTGCTGTCCTCGTCCTACAAGGTGGTATTGGTTGCTTTGGTGATTTTCTGCAGTGTGTCTTGGGAATCACACACACTGCTGCTACAGTGTGTTACTGGTGAACGACATGAATGTTTGTGGATATGGTACCAATGTAAACAGACTGCTATGTCCTGAATGGTGTCAGGTTTCTGGAGTGTTCTAGAGATGAAAGTGGAGAGTAT
Organism: Stegostoma tigrinum; assembly: GCF_030684315.1. NCBI lineage: Eukaryota > Metazoa > Chordata > Chondrichthyes > Orectolobiformes > Stegostomatidae > Stegostoma > Stegostoma tigrinum. The sequence goes on from NC_081372.1 coordinate 59,345,840, forward strand.
TACATCACATTTCTGACATGTGCCTTGAAGATGGTGGTTAGGCTTTGGGGAAATCAGAAAGTGATTTATTCACTGTAGGATTCTAAGCCCCTCATCTGCTTGTGGTGCCACCATATTTACGTGGCTAGTCCTATTCAGTTTCTTGTCAATGATAACTCCCAGGATGCTAATAGTGGCAAATTCATTGATGGTAACACTACTGGATGTTGAGGGGCAGAGGTTAGATTCTGTCTTGTTGGAAGTGACCATTGACTGGTACCTGTGTGCCACAAATGTTACTTTTCTGCTTAAGCCTGGATATTATCAGCATTTCAACATGGACTGCTTCAGTATATGAGAAGTCGTGAATGATGCCAAACATTAAGCAATCAACAATGAACATCTTCACTTCTGATGTTATGGCAGAGGGAGCGATATTAATGAATGATTGGGCCTAGGGCACTACCCTGAGGAACTCCTGCAGAGGCATCTCAAAGCTGAGATGATTGACCTCCAACAACCTCAACCATCTTCCTCTGTGCCAAAGATTCCCATAAGTAGAGAGTATCCCCCAACCCCAATTCCCATTGATTCTAGTTTGCTAGGACTCCTCAATGCCACACTTGGTTGAATGTAGCCTTGATGTCAAGGGCTACCGCTACCACTGTCATGTCACCTCTGGAATTCAGCTCTTTTGTCCGTGTTTGAACTAAGACTGTAGTGAAGTCAAAGGCTGAGTGGCCTTGACAGAACCGAAATTGGGTGTCAGTGAGTAGGTAATTGCCAAGAAAGTGCTACTGAATTGAATTAAATTAAAATGAACAATTTATTATCTTTTGTATTTAACAAATAAATAGTGAAAAGTGTTAAGCAGTGATCTACTGCTTAAATAAAGAAGACCTGCAATGCTGAAGATCTCAAAAACAGAAATTGCTAGACAAATTCAGCAGGTCTGGCAGCATCTGTGAAGAGAAAGCAGAGTTAAAGTTTTGAATCCAGTGTGACTCTTCCTTTGAAGTCTGATTGGGTTTAGGTGTTGATTGAGTAATCACTTTTTGACCAGCACGCTGGAAGAGCTGTTCTTCAAACAATGTTTCAGGTGATCTTCCACATCCAGCCTCCATGTTTATGTACTCATGGCTTCAAGAAGGGCCATACCCGACATTCTTCTAATTCAAAGTAATAATTCTACACATGGAGCCAACCTGAAGCAAGAAAATCAACATTTAGAGTCATAGAATCATGGAGCCCTACAGCATGGAGACAGGCCCTTCCACCCCAACAGGTCCATGTCAACCAAAATGTCCATCCACACTACCCCATATCCTTCTAAACCTTTCCTATTCATGTATTTGTCCAAATGTCTTTTAAATGTTCATGTACCCACCTCAACCACTTCTGCTGGCCACTCGCTCCATATGGCCTGTGTAAAAAAAAAAGTTGACCCTCGGGTACCTATTTATTCTTTCCCCTCTTTCTGGGGTGGCACGGTGGTTCAGTGGTTCGCATGGCTGCCCCACAGCACCAGGGACCCAGGTTTGATTCCACCCTTGGGAACTATAGGTGCGGAGTCTGCACATTTGCCCCGTGTCTGTGTGGACTTCCTGTGGGTGGTGCAGTTTCCTCCCACAGTCCAAAGATGTGCAGGCTAGGTGGATTGGCTATGCTAAATTGCCCATAGTGTTCAGGGATGTTTAGGTTAGGGGGACAGGTCTGGGTAGATGCTCCAAAAGGTTGGTGTGGTCTTTTTGAGCCAAAGGGCCTGTTTCCACTCTGTAGGAATTCTATGATGATTCTTAAATAATACCCTCTAGTCCTCAATTCCCTAACCCTGGGAAAAAGACTGAGTGCATTTACCCTATCGATGTCTCTCATGATCTTATACACTTGTGTAAGATCCCCCTCAGTCGCCTACACTCTAAAGAGGAGGGGAAGTGGCCTAGTAGCATTATCATTGGAATGTCAATCCAGAGACCCAGATAATGTTCTGGGGACCTGGGTTGAAATCCTGCCTTGGCAGATTGAGAAATTTGATATCAGTAAATATCTGAATTAAGAATCTAATGATGACCATGAATCCATTGTCGATTGTTGGAAAAACCCATCTGGTTCACTAATGTCCTTTAGGGAAGGGATCTGCCATCCATACCTGGTTTGCCTACATGAGATTCCAGACCCACAGCAATGTGGTTGACTCTTAACTGCCCTCTGGGCAATTAGGGATGGGCAATAAATGCTGCCTAGCCAGTGACACCCTCATCCCGTGAATAAATAAGGGAAAAGAGAAAAAGGTCCTAGTTTGTCCAACCTCTCCCTATAACTCAGTCCCTTGAGGCCTGGCAACATGCTTGTAAATTTCTTTGGCACTCCTTCCATTTTAATAACATCCTTCCTATAGCAAGGTGATCAAAACTGAACACAATACTCCAAGTACAGCCTCGCCAATGTCCTGCAACATAACTTCCCAACTTTATTACTCACCCTGACTGGTAGACAAACAGGAGGCTGGAAGAACACAGCAGGCCAGGCAGCATTTGGAGGAAAGGAGCAGTCAATGTTTTGGGTACTGGATGTGGGGGCAAGGGGAGCTGCAGTTAAAGGAGGGGAGATTGGGTTGGAGGCAGAATGGTGATGACAGGTAGACATTGGTAGTAGGTATGACCTGGTTGATCGATGGGACGGATCAGTCCGGTTGGTGGCTGGAAGGATCAGAAGATGGAATGGAAGGGAGGAGATTCGGCGGGGGGGGGGGGGGTGCGCAGATCACTTGAAATGGGAGAACTCAAAATTGTGTCCTCTGTGCTGTACGGTGCCCAGGCAGAAGATAAGGTGTTGTTCCTCAAATTTGTGTTCAAAGTTGCTGCGATACTGGAGAAGGCCGAGAACAGACATGTCTGAGCGGGACTTGGGCAGCGAGTTAAAATGGGCAATGACCAGGAAGTTAGGTTGGCCATTACGGGCCAGGCGAAGATGCTGACATTAAGCTGCCAGTCCTGTCCCTCCCTTAGCCATGTTTCTGTAATGGCTATAAACATCCCAGCCTCACGTACCTGTCCACACTGAGTTCACTGGCCTTACCTGCCAGCTCTCTTGCACTGAAGTAGAGGCAATTTAATTCAACAGTCATTCCTCGCACCCTGTCCTGTCTCTTCAACTTGCTATTTCTGATAACTGTATCTCCTTCCAGCCTTACACTTGCCTCCCAGCTGTTGAGGAGTCCCCAGCACACCTCTAATTTAGTTTAGACCCTCCCTTGCAGCACTAGTAAATCTGCCCGTCTGTATATTGGACCTTCTCCAGTTCAGGTGCAACCCTCCCTGATTGAATAGGTCACCTCTGCCCCAGAAAAAATCCCAATGATTTAGCACATGGCACTGGGAGTAATCTAGAGATTACCACTGTTGAGTTCCTGGTTTTTAAACTTTTTTCCTAGCTCTCTATAATCACTCCACACCATCTCATCTCTATTTGTACCAGTGTCATTTGTGCCAATGTACACAATGACATCTGGCTGCTCACTCTCCCCCTTGAGAAGGTTCTGCAGCCGCTCCGAGACATTCCAAACCCTTGCACCCGGGAAGCAAGGGACCATCCTGGATTCCAGTACGAGGCCACAGAATTTCCTGTCTGTCCCCCTATTGAATATCCTATAACTAAGATCCTGCTTACCTTTACCCTTTCCAGCTGTGCCCCAGAGCCAGTCATGGTGTCACTAACCTGGCTGTTGCTGCTTTCCCCTTAATGGTCATCACCCCTAACGGTATCCAACACAATATTTAATTGATATAAAAACAGAAGGAGCTTACTCGTGCATCCTTGGCCTGTAGAAGGTTTAGATTTTAATTTCATGAAGTACAGGAGTGCAGTGAAACATTTTCAATGTTGCCACACACAGCACCATTTTAGGTACAAGTACCAAGGTACACAAACTCAAAAATCAAGAAATAAGGAACATAGTTAAAAGCTAAACATTACACAAACGAGTGACAGTGTAAAAAGAAGTTAAAAGTTCAACATTACAGTCCTTTTCAGTATTAAGTCAAAAAATAAATAAAACAAAAAGTCCATCTTTGCATGCTGGGACTACAGTTCCTGCAAGCGCTCAATCTCCTTCATTTTGGCATGCTTTCCCCACACTGGCTTGAAGTTCCCTGTTCTCGTCATCACTGCAGATGTTGGGGGAAATTTCCATCACTGCGTTGGATCTCAGACCGCCAAAGCCCCAATCCAGGTGCCAGACCTCAGCCTCGCCTTAGTGCTGCACGCCAGGCATTGAGAACTCAAGAGAGTCCTGGGTCAAGCCCCAGCCACTGCCTTGCACTGGACATCTAGCCAATTGCCAAATTCAATGAGCCCAATACTGCCACTGCTGCTGCCTCTACATAAGGTAGCACATGACATCCTCATGTGCAAAAATCAATTTCAATCGAATCAGGATTCCTTACAACTAGATTCTATAATTATTTGTGGGCCAGCATTTATTGCCTGTGTCTTGATGCCCTTACAAGGTTGGCGAGCTGCCTTCTTGAACTGCTGCAGTCCGTGTGTTGTGGTTGACTCAACGTCCTTATGGAGAGAATTCCAGGATTGTGACCCAGTGGCAGTGAAGAAACAGCAATATATTTCCAAGTAAGGATGGCAAGGAGAGGAACTTGCAGGTGTTGGTGTTCCATGCATATGCTGCCCTTGTTCTTCAAGATGGAAGCGGTAATGGGTTTGGAAGGTGTATATAATTAACACTTTTCAAAGAGATACTTGACAAAGATAACCAAGATGAAGTATGAGGAAAAGACCGATTCTGAAAAGTAACAGAAAGAACCGTAGAGGCTGTGAATCAGAAACAGCTGGAAAAGCACATCAGGTCTGAGAGCATCTGTGGAGAGAAATCAGAGTTAATGTTTCCGGTTAAGTGACTCAAGTGGGTTTCTAAGGGTCACCGGACCCGAAACATTAACTCTGATTTCTCTCCACAGATGTTGTTGGACCCGCTGAACTTTTGCAGCAATTTCTGTTAATATGGGCAGATGGCAAATCTTGGAAGAGATTTGGTGGAGCTGAATAATCCATCCCCGTGAAATAAACGCACGCCGTTAAAACAGTGCATTCAACCCTTAAAACCGGGAGGGAGAAATAGTGAAAAGAAAAAAAGAATCAGACGGATGATATATGAAAGGAGAACCGTAACGGATACGGTTAATATCTGAAAAAGGAGACGGGGTGTGTGTTTTGAAATCGGAAGTGCATTCGCGGAGCGTGCGGACGGCGTTTGGGCTGCTCTGGCGAACCGTCGTCGGGTGTACCGGGGAGGGGGTGAGAGAGAAAAAGACGGGGAAGGATAGATAGTGAATGAGTGTGAGATAGATAGAGAGAAAAAAGAGGGGAAGGGATAGATAGAGTGAGTGTGAGAGGGAAAGAGAGGGGGAGGGATAGATAGAGTGAGTGAGAGAGAGAGAGAGAGGGGGAGCGATAGATAGAGTGAGTGTGAGAGAGAGATAAAAGGGGGAGCGATAGATAGAGTGAGTGTGAGAGAGAAAGAGAGGGGGAGGGATAGACAGTGAGAGAGAGAGGTAGATAGTGTGTGTGTGTGTGTGTGAGACAGAGAGAGAGAGAGAGCGCGCGCGGTGGTGAGAGGGCCCCGGGGTGGGGAAAGAGGAAAGAGACACCGAGGCCCAGGGAGTGGGAGCTGGGTACCAGAGGGTACCGCAGCCCAGTCACCCAGGGCCGGGGGGGAAAGGGCCAGAGGCCGCCTGTTGTGTGAGTGCAGTGACAGGCCGCAGGTACGGTACCACCCGGATAAACCTCACACTTACCCGGCTCGGATGCTCACCCTTACGGGGCTGGAGTGGATAACGCCTGGTGCCCTCCTTTCAGCACACCCCTCCCTGCTGCTGCTGCTCCCCCCGGGGAGGGGGGGGGGTGTTGTCTCTCATCTCCCGCTTTGTGGGGGGTGGGGGGGAAGCTGTCCGCAGTCTTCGTTGGAAGACACAGACAGGAGCTCCCTGCTATTGGGTCACCTGTGGTTTTTACATGCAACTTGTCACCCAGAATTCCACCTGCGTAGTGGGGCTTTTTTTCCTTTTAAAAAATGCCTGTGTTAGCTGCCACTGACGAGAATTTTGCATACTTTGTGAATGGGAAGCTAAGTGCTCATGTTTTGTTTCTCTGTCTCGCAAAAGACAGGGCTGACCCTCCGTGAGCAGGTGGCTGTGGTACAGGGTTTAGGAGCAAATTCGTGCAGATACTGAAATCTATTCTGAAAACAAAAAAAAATACAGCTGTTCAGGCGGCATCCCGTGGATGCTGCCTGTTTCGCTGTGATCCCCAACTTTTTTTGTTTCCAGTGAGGATATGGGACAGAAGTGGGAGCCATTCAATTAGAGTGGACTTCAGTGTTTCTGAAACAATCCTCGTGGCTGCATTTAGCTGTGTACCTTAATACTTTTGTGTGGTGTCTGTGTACAGAGCTGTATTCTGCAGACTGTTGCAGTGCAAAGCTGTTTTGTTTTTGCTGTATTCCTATGACATTCCTGTGCATTTTCATACACAGTTTCCACACCTTGGCTTTTACTTTTTGATTGGTGATGGGCTGAGGGTCCTATCCATTGTGGTTTCCACATATTTTGAGAATGGGTATGAAAAAGTTGCTAACTTCAAAGTTCCCTTTCCGGCAGTGTGGTTATAGATAGGAAGTTGACTGGAGCACAACCCAGGATGGGAGTACAGGCCCAGATCCTTCTTGCTACTGTAGGAACGAGGATGAATACCCTGGAATAAATAGCAGCCCCACTCTATCTGTGCTTAATATTGTGGTTGATCCTCACCCTGTCTGTCACCTCATAATTTGTCAAAACTGGGAAGCAGTTTGGATGTACATATGGTACATATGTTGCAACTTCTTTTCAGTGTTAGCTTAAATATAATGTCTGGCAGGAAGTGCTTCTTAACTTTTTCACAAAATCAGTTCATTGCCTATGAGTCTCTTCCGCACTTAACTTTGACAGTCTTGGTGTTTTTGTAATTTATTTTTGTGATTTATGATATACCGTGAATGTATTTTTAATAAGCAAACTTTGCAACGCCAAGTAAGGCCTTTCAGCCAAATGGTCTGTGATGGTTTATTTGCTGCATATTGACTTTGTCCCACTTGAAATCATTTAACCCTATCAGCAGCTGGCTTTCTTACACAGGGCAGTGGTTAGTAAGTCCTGTTCTGTTTACAGTAAGCTTCTGTAATCGTTATTAACTTTAAAATTCATTGTTTGCAGAGTCTAAAATGAGCATATTTGGAACAAGTGGAGGGTTCGGAACTGCGAGCATGTTTGGAGGGACAACAACAGACAACCACAATCCTATGAAGGTACAGTACATTATATTACAGTATATCGGGGATATACGGCCCTGGTGTTGAATCTGTTTCAGTGCAAAGCATGTAAGTAGACACTGTAACTGTATTAAATGGAGAAAATGTTATGAATCATAAGTTCCATTTCTTTTTGTCAGCTTTTGCTCATTTGTGACCCTTCCATCTGTGGATTAAAGCCCAACTCCAGGGACTTGCATGCAAAATCTATACTGACCATCTATGCAGTACACAGGGAATGCTGCGCTGTCTACACACTATGCTGGTTTTCACAGATAGCATGGCAGTATTTAAAAATGAGCAGGCGTGTTCTTGGTAACAGATATGCAGATGTCATCACGTTGTTGGTGGAAGTTTGATGCCAAATTTCCTGCATTTCAACATTTATGATACTTCAGAAGTACTCACGAGGTTGCATTAGGATTAGATGTTGAGAATTGAGATTAAATGTTGAGAATTGTGAGAGTCATGACCACCTTCCTTGTAATTGTTCCTTTGAAGAATGCAGTTTTTTTTTGTGTACGTCACCTTTAAATGTTTCCACAGCCACCCACGTAAACAGAATAATTTGAAGAGTGTAAGCGATAATACCTTAGAGGAAGCTCTGGTTACACCTGATTTTCAGGACTTTTCAATATATGCAGTTACATATTAAGATTTCAGCTCAGGGTTCTGGATAAAAATTAGTATTGCTAACCTTTTGTGCTTGTCTTCAAAATTGTGATCTTACATGGAATGCAACTGCAATGTGAAGTGTCTGTCTGCATCTGTCCTCAAGCTAGAGTGAATCAACATGATATTTGCCAATATTTAGATATTCAGCAATGTGTCTTGTTAAGTTGATTTTGTTAATCCTAATAAATGTCATCTTTTCAAGTCAAGGTTTTCCCAATAGGGAAAGAAGACAGTTACTCAGTTGGAGAAACTTTATTTCTCTTTGTGACTCCATTATGAGGCTTCAAAATTTTTGTTGTCCCTTTGTGAGAGCAGAGGCCTGTTGGAAAGGGATCACAGTTGTTATAACTCGATCAGAGCTCATTATTGTCATTGTTGTCTCAGAGGTCTCAACCACAACATTTTTGCTTGTGACCTCATTTTGGGCAACCAGTGCCTAATGGTGTTATTGCTAAAGTTCTGAGCATCCAGGTTCAAATCCTGCCATGGCAGATTATGGAATTTTGAAGTCAGTAAAGAACCTGGAATTAAGGGTCGAAGATGACCACGAATTCATTGTCGATTATTGGAAAAATCCATGTGGTTCAATAGGCATTTGATAATGTTTAGGGAAGAAAATTTCATCCTTAGGTGGTCTGGCAAACATGTGACTCCAGACCCACAGCAATGTGGTCGACTCTTAGTTAGGGATGGGTTGGCCTAGCCAGAGACCATGGTGGCTCAGTGGTTAGCACTGCGGCCTCGCTGCTGGGTTTGATTCCACCCTCGGCTGACTGACTATGTGGAACAAAGCACAAAGAAAATTACAGCACAAGAACAGGCCCTTTGGCCCTCCAAGCCTGCACCGCTCCAGATCCTCCATCTAAACCTGTCACCTATTTTCCAAGGATCTGTATCCCTCTGCTCCCTGCCCACTCATGAATCTGTCTAGATATGTCTTAAATGACACTATCATGCCCGCTTCTACCACCTCCACTGGCAATGCGTTCCAGGCACCCACCACCCTCTGCATAAAGCACTTTCCACACATATCTCCCTTAAACTTTCCCTTTTCACCTGGAAATGGTGAGCCCTAGTAATTGAGTTCCCCACTCTGGGGAAAAGCTTCTTGCTGTCCACCCTGTCTATACCTCTCATGATTTTGTAGACTTCAATAAGGTCCCCCCTCAACCTCTGTGTTTCTAATGTAAATAATCCTAATCTACTCAACCTCTCTTCGTAGCTAGCGCCCTCCATTCCAGGCAACATCCTGGTGAACCTCCTCCGCACCCTCTCGAAAGCATCCACATCCTTTTGGTAATGTGGCGACCAGAACTGTATTCCAAATGTGATCAAACCAAAGTCCGATACAACTTCAAGATGACCCACCAACTCTTGTACTCAATAGCCCGTCTGATGAAAGAAAGCATGCCGTATGCCTTCTTGATCACTCTATCGACCTGCGTTGCCCACCAACTCTTGTACTCAATAGCCCGTCTGATGAAAGAAAGCATGCCGTATGCCTTCTTGATCACTCTATCGACCTGCGTTGCCACCCTCAGGGTACAGTGAACCTGAACAGCCAGACCTCTCTGTGCATCAGTTTTCCCCAGGGCTTTTCCATTTACCACATAGTTTGCTCTTGAATTGGATCTCCCAAAGTGCATCACCTTGCATTTGCCTGGATTGAACTCTATCTACCATTTCTTCGCCCAAATCTCCAATCTATTTATATTCTGCTGCATTCTCCGACAGTCTCCTTCACTATCTACTACTCCACCAATCTTAGTGTCATCTGCTAACTTGCTAATCAGACCATCTATACCTTCCTCCAGATGATTTATGTATATCACTAACAACAGTGGTCCCAACACAGATCCCTGTGGAACACCATTGGTAACAGTTCTCCATTTTGAGAAACTCCCTTCCACTACAACTCTGTGTCCTGTTGCCCAGCCAGTTTTCTATCGATCAAGCTAATACATTCTAGACCCCATGCAACTTCACTTTTTCCATCAGCCTATTATGGGGAACATTATCAAATGCCTTACTGAAGCCCATGTCTCTGACATCTACAGCCCTTCCCTTATCTATCAACTTTGACACTTCCTCAAAGAATTCTATCAATTTGGTAAGACATGACCTTCCCTGCACAAAACCATGCTGCCTATCACTAAGCCCGTTTTCTTCCAAATGTAAATAGATCCTATCCCTTAATATCTTCTCCAGCAGCTTCCCCACCACTGACATCAGGCTCACCGGTCTATAATTACCTGGATTATCCTTTCTACCCTTCTTAAACAAGGGGACAACATTAACAATTCTCCAGTCCTCAGGGACCTCACCCGTGTTTAAGGATGCTGCAAAGATATCGCTTAAGGCCCCAGCTATTTCCTCTCTCGCTTCCCTCAGTAACCTGGGATAGATCCCATCCAGACCTGGGGACTTGTCCACCTTAATGCCTTTTAGAATACTCAACACTTCCCTCCTCCTTATGCCAACTTGACCTAGAGTAATCAAACATCTATCTCTAATCTCAACATCTGTCATGTCCCTTTCCTCAGTGAATACTGACGCAAAGTACTGAATAAGAATCTCACTCATTTTCTCTGATTCCTCGCATAACTTCCTTCCTTTGTCCTTGAGTGGGCCAACCCTTTCTCTCCTTAGGCTTTGGGATTTTCCTTAACCCTATTTGCTAAAGGTATTTCATGACCCCTTTTAGCCCTCTTAATTCCTCATTTCAGATTGGTCCTACTTTCCTGATATTCTTCCAAAGCTTTGTCTGTTTTCAGTCGCCTAGGCCTTATGCATGCTTCCTTTTTCCTCATTGCTAGTCTCACAATTTGACCTGTCATCCATGGTTCCCTGATCCTGCCCTTTCTATCCCTCATTTTCACAGGGACATGTCTGTCCTGCACTCTCGTCAACCTCTCTTTAAAAGCCTCCCACATATCAAATGTGGATTTACTGCTCCCAATCCACATTCCCCAGCTCCTGCTGAATTTTGCTATAGTTGGCCTTCCCCCAATTCAGCACTCTTCCTTTTAGGACCACTCGTCTTTGTCCATCAGTATTCTAAAACTGAATTGTGATCACCATTCCCAAAGTAATCCCGTACTGAAACTTCAAACACCTGGCTGGGCTCATTCCCAAACACCAGGTCCAGTATGGCCCCTTCCTGAGTTGGACTATTTACATACTGCTCTAGAAAACCCTCCTGGATGCTCCTTACAAATTCTGCTCCATCTAAACCCCTCATCTAAAGTGAATTCCAGTCAATGTCAGGAAAATTAAAATCTCCCATCACCACAACCCTGTTACTCCTACATCTTTCCATAATCTGTCTACATATTTGTACCTCTATCTCATAGTCGCTGTTGGGAGGCCTGTAGTACAGCCCGAACATTGTTACCACACCCTTCCTATTTCTGAGCTCTGCCCATATTGCCTCACTGCTCGAGTCCTTCGTAGTGCCCCCCCTTCAGCGCAGCTGTGATATCCTCTTTGACCAGTAATGCAACTCCTCCACCCCTTTTACCTCCCTCTCTATCCTGCCTGAAGCATCTGTAACCTGGGATATTTAATTGCCAATCTGGCCCTTCCCTCAACCAAGTCTTAGTAATAGCAATAACATCATATTACCAGGTATTAATCCAAGCCCTAAGTTCATCTGCCTTACCTACTACACTTTGCGCATTCAAACAAATGCACCTCAGACCATCTGTCCCTTTGCGTTCATCGTCTGCTCTCTGCCTCCTCTTCCCCTTAGTCACACTGACTTCATTATCTAGTTCCTCACAGGCTTTAGTTACTACTTCCTTACTGTCCACTAACCTCCTCATTTGGTTCCCATCCACCACTATTTTAAACCCTCCCCAACAGCATTAGCAAAAGCAGCCCCTAGGACATTGGTTCCAGTCCTGCCCAGGTGTAGACCGTCTGATTTGTAATAGTCCCCCCTGTCCCAGAACTGGCCCCGATGTCCCAAAAACTGAATCCCTCCCTCTTGCACCATCTCTCAAGCCACTCGTTTATCCTGCCTATTCTTTCATTTCTCCTCTGACTAGCACGTGGCACTGGTAGCAATCCTGAGATTACCATCCCTGAGGTCCAACTTTTTAACTTGGCTCCTAACTCCCTAAATTCTGATTGTAGGGCCTCATTCCATTTTTTACCTATATCATTGGTGCCTACATGCACCATGACAGCTGGCTGTTCACCTTCAGAATACCCTGCAGTCGATCTGAGACGTCCCTGATCTGTGCACGTGGGAGGCAACGTACCATTCTTGAATCTCGTTTTCAACCACAGAACCGCCTATCTATTCCCCTTACAATCGAATCCCCTGTGACTGTAGCCCTTCCACTCTTTTTCCTGCCCTTCTGTACAGCAGAGTGCCGTTAACCTGGCCACTGCTGCCTTCCCTGGATGAGCCATCTCCCCCAACAGTATCTAAAACGGTATACCTGTTTTGGAGGCAGATGACCAGAGGACACCTGCACTACCTTCCTGCTTTTTTTCTGCCTTTTGGTCACCCATTCCCTTTCTCCCTCAGCGATCCTAATTTTAGTAGGTTTTCACACTCTCCCCGTGTCTCTGTGGGTTCCCTCTGGGTGCTCTGGTTTCCTGCCACAGTCCAAAGATGTGCAGGCTAGGTGGATTAGCCATGGGAAATTACCCATAGTGTTCAAGGATGTGAAGATAAGGTGGGTTTTCGGGGGATGGGTCTGGGTAGGTGCTCTGAGGATTGGTGTTGACTTGTTGGGCCAAAGGGCCTGTTTCCATACTAGGCATTCTATGATCTACGATCCTGTGAGTGAACTAAGTAACTTTGGGAAATCTTCAGTTATAGAATTAAACCTGGATGGAAATTTCTACCTTCACTTTCGGGATTTTGGCACAGGGTTGTTATGGTGTAGTGGAATAGTCATTCAAAGGAATGATCTAATAACCTAAGGTCTGGATTCAAATTCTGCTCAACGTCCCTTTCTGGCTGTTAATTGATTTTGTGAGTGACTTTCTCTCCTCGGGTACTATCTCCCTCTCCGTTCTGATCTGCTATCACCACTGCCTGTTCGAATAAACCTTGACTTTCTGCCCTTTCAAACAACCAACCTGTCTCCAAACTCTTTCTGTCTGAACCCTACCTGTTTTTCCTGTATTTCTACCAGCTCCAAATCAGGTTTCTGTCCCTGCCACTGTACTGAAACTGTCCTTAACAAGGGCCTGCATGGCTGTGACTAGGGTCCCTCCTGATCTTTCTGCATCTTTAGCATGGTTAACCAGTCTTCATTCTCCAGAGAATCTTCTCAGTTACCCAACTTTGTGGGACTGACCTTAGCTGGTCCCATCGCAGCAAGAGAATTACTTGTTATGGTTCTTCTTCCCTCTCCTGCAACACTACATCTGATGCTCTCAAATGTTTTACTCCTATTTCTCAACCACATCCTGCTCCTTGGGGCCATCATTTGAAACCACAAACTCATGTCATAGAGTCATACAACTTGGAAACAGATCCCTCAGTCCAACTAGTCCATAAGACCATAAGACATAGGAGTGGAAATAAGGCCGTTCTGCCCATCAAGTCCACTCCGCCATTTAAATCACAGCTGATGGGCATTTCAACTCCACTTCCCTGCCCTCTCCCCATAGCCCTTGATTCCTTGTGAGATCAAGAATTTATCAATCTCTGCCTTGAAGACATCTAACGTCCCGGCCTCCGCTGTACTCCGTGGCAATGAATTCCACAAGCCCACCACTCTCTGGCTGAAGAAATGTCACCTCATTTCCGTTTTAAATTTACCC